>NC_048308.1:41324006-41403161 GCF_013100865.1 Trachemys scripta elegans
GTCCTCTTTTTCCCGGACATGTCCGGCTTTTCGGCAGTCAAACCCCCGTCCGGGGGGAATTGCCAAAAAGCCGAACATGTCCGGGAAAATGGCGGCTCTGCTCCTCCCTGACTCTTCGGCTCTGTTTAAGAGCCGGGCTGCCCAAGCACTACCGGCTTTGGGCAGCCCCCTTGCTTCCAGACCCCAGCCGCCTGCCGGGCACTTTCCCTCCTGGGCTCCGACGGCGCAGGGTCCGGAGGCATGGGGGCTGCCCGAAGCCGGTAGCGCTCGGGCAGCTTGGCTCTTAAACAGAGCCGAAGAGTCAGGGGAGGAGCAGAGCTGCCATTTTCCCGGACATGTTCGGCTTTTTGGCAATTCCCCCCGGACGGGGGTTTGAGTGCCGAAAAGCTGGACATGTCTGGGAAAAAGAGGACATATGGTAACCCTATAAATAGTAAATAAAACACTTATGTACACAACTGATTTCAGTCAAATTACTTACATGTATGAAGTTAAGTATGTGCATAAAAGTTTGCAGAATCAAGGTCTTAGTTATGAATTATTTAGCCAGTTCTTAATGTATTCTAGTAGTATAGTCACATTTATAGGTCACAGTGGCAAAAAAATCAGATGTGTCCTCATGACACAATAACACTTTGTTTATTCCCAACTTCTGTAGTCTGTTTTCCTGAGGAAGGAATACATGGTTTTGCTGTAACCATATTTAAAGCCACATCTATCATTGCCATCCCTCTACCAACTGAGTTTGTGAGCCCATTGTCTTCAGTATCCTATGACTACCTTCTTAATTCCTGTAAAATTAAAAATGTGCAGGAAGCAGTCTTGTGATTCAGTATGTGGCGCCTTTCTCCCAGAGCCGGTACTGAAACAATGCCTCAGCATGGCATTAGGGGAGCACTGTGTTAGTGGAGATGCCATCTCTTGGTTCAGTCATAAAACTAAAGTCCTGAATACTTTTATTCAGTAAGAGCCTGGTCCAAAGCCTGTTGAAGTCAAGGGAAAAACTCCCATTGACATTCATGGGTGCTGAATCAGGCCCTAAATTACTTCTGACAATTTTCACAAGAGTAGGGATGCTAACTGGTCATTGCAACAGAATATTTCATGTGCTTCTTTGTAATTTTATTTGTATACATTTGCTTTTATCCCTCTTACAAAATCTTATGTAGTGTTTCCAATGTCAGATGAATACTGGGCCTGGCTCTCATTTATACAAAAGCTCCGTTAGCCCCAAATTGGATGTTAATATAGTTTGTACTCTCGTTGAGGCCTCTTTGCACTGCCAGAGCTGTGTAAAGGGGCCTCAGTGTAAATGAGAATGAGACCCACCGTGCAGTCCTCAAAGGTGTGTCTGTTTCAGGGATGCATTAATATAGTGACATCGGTGGAAGTTCTGCACACAGTTCAAGGACAGCAAACAGAGCAATTTGATACCTAGCTCTCTGGGTTGAGAGGTGCAACAGAAATGTAAGATATATTGTTAGCATATGGTAAATATTATATCTTCATCTGATATCACCTATAATTTGTTAGAGAAAAAAAGAATATCACCATCTACAAATATAACATTTGTAGAACTCTTCTGTCCTTTTGAAAAAAGAGAATAAACCAATATAACACCAGTGTTAGAAACACGCCATTAGGGCTAATGAATGTATTTCGTAAGTATATGCTATTGGCTTTTCTTTAAAAAAAAAATCAATACAGCAATCCAGGTGAATATTTTCCAACATAACCACCTTTTGACCTTGTATTTTTCATCTGCTAAAGGTTAAGGCAGTGTGTAAAATGCCATATTCATAACATATAGTGTTGCTTTTCTTCCCCTTTGCTTCCTGAAAGGAATAAGTGTGTGCAGCATTTCTAATAAAGATATCATTTAAAGACACAACACAAAAGGGTTTTTACTGTACTTTAACAATAGCACTGTAAATGAACAGACATCAGGAAAAAGTGAACCTTGCCACTTGATGACGTCAATTGTCTAATAATTATATGTTTAATCACTTAAGTTTGCTTTAATATCATCAGAATCAGATCACACAGTCAAAGGGGAAATAATTAGCATCTTAACTGATAACAGTACAATGCTAGGACAGTATGAACACTAGACTAGTAAGTTATGAAATGGTATAGGATTTAAGCAGCAAATTGTTTTGCTGTGGAAATGTAGTAAGTGTAGTAATCTCAAGAGACTAGTCTTCAATTGAAAATGATTTTCCTGTTTAAAAATATGCACCACTTGACTTTTTTTTTTTTTTTACACACACTTTTTTCCCAAAAAAGATATGATGCTTTGAAAATGATATTGGCTCCCCAGAGTCGCTGGAATTATGTAATATGACAGCTTTTTCTTTAAATTCTAATCCAAACCCATTTGCAATCATGTAGTTTTTACCCCTTTTTTGACACCGACAATTAAAAATTAAAACATGGATATTTCATTGAGATAATTTCAAATTTTAATCCTTGGGTAACAAGGCTTTAATTTACTAGAAAAAAATCTTACTGTTGGATAATTGAGTGTTAACTTCCAGGACACAACCAATTTTCTGTCACAGTAGTTGACAATTTACATTTAAAAAATGAACCAACAAGAGAAAAAATGCTACTTATTCATAAAGATCTTCTGTAGCTTTTAATTAAAAACATTGATATTGGTGAAATGATTTTTTTGAAATAACGATTCCTGGATACCGCTGGCTAGATTCTGCTCTCAGTTATATAGATGGACAATCCATGCATGCATATAAGAATACTAGTATTTCTCTAATTCAAGAACCTGGTACAAAGAAGTGTGTATTCTATTCCAGAATCCTGTTTGACTTTAAAGGCTCAGTAATAACTCAGATATATGCAGTGATAAGCTACCAATATTTTAACAAGCGGTTCCTCCAAAAAGTTCCCTCTTAGCCAACAATAAACCCATTTGACCAGAGGCACATGAGCTTGCAGACAGAAAGGAAGGACTGGATAATCTAATTTGTTGTGTCACTTAAACAACTGATTTCTGTTAACCATAATCAAGGAAGGAGGTTTCACCTCTTGGCAAATGTACATTAAAGTCATGTCTACACTACCGATTTATATCGGTATAACTATGTCACTCAGAGGTGTGAAAAATTCACACCCCTGAGTGATGTATTTATAGCAACCTAATCAGTGCTATCCTGCTGACATAATTACCGCTTCTCGGGGAGGTGGATTAACTACACTGACAGGAGAAGCTCTCCCATCGGCAAAGTAGCATCTTCACTAAAGCACTACAGCTGCACCACTGCAGCACTGTATGTGAAGAAAAGCCCTACGTGCATTTGCTGGAAACATTATACTTTTTTCTTTATAAAATATATTATATAAATAGTGTAAAATAGCAAAAAGTGTTTGGCTTCTATAATTTGAATTCCGGGGTGTGATTGAGAAACAGGACTGGGCCCAGCTACCTGTGAACTCAACAGTTTCAGGGGTCATCCTTCCTTCAAATTCACGGCAACCCTGTGGAAGCAGAGCTTAAAGTAGGTGTAGTTTTCAGTGTCCTCTGGGGAGCAGGTATAGCCTGGTTTTCATGTTATCAAAGAACTCTAGGGGTACGTCTGCCCTGCAATTAGATTCAGTTGACATGGGCCATGTGTTTCAGGCTCAAGGGGCTGTAAAATTGCATGGTGGATATTCAGGCTTGGGTCTCAAGGTCTGGGACTCTGCAGTGGGGGAAGGTCCCAGAGCTCAGGCTCCAGCCCAAACCCAAATGTCTACACTGCAGTTTTACAGCTTTGCAGCCCAAGCCCCAGAAGCCCATATCAGCTGGCACAAGCCAGCCACAGGAGTTTGTAGACATACCCTCTGAGCTCTTTAAGCCCTGATAAGAAAAGAATGCATGTGGTACATTCATTGCATAATACTAACATTTCATGGACCAGGATACCAGAGAAAAACTCACTGGATACACTGTATAATTTTAACTGTTAATATGTATTCTATAATACAGTATTTTCTTCATACTCAAATATCTAATAAACAAAATGGCCCAAATTCAATATTGATTTACACCCTGTGCAAACCCAATGAATTGAATGGCCCAAATCCAACCACAATGTAAATGGGAGAAGCCAACATAGTTGCACCTGCTTCCACCAGGACTGGATTTGGCCATAAGTCTATAAAAGGCTCCTGCTAGATACATTTATGTAACTTCTTCTAGTCCCTGTAAATAGCCTGATTAAAATAACTTGATTTTACCCCCGCGCCTCTTTCAAATTAAGTCTTGGGTAGAAACATTTTCTCCCATTCTGTCTGTGCTTGCCTGAAATAAATAGATTTTTATAGTTTGTGTATGCATAGAGAAGACCAGCTAATGAGAAGCCAACTAGGAATAAAAACTACAGACTGTGCCAAACTACCACCATCATTCATATCATTAGCTCTGAACAAGTCTCATATGTAGATTCATAGGCAGCCAAGATGACACAATGTGGCACACAAGCCACACATCTGAGTGAATTTTATTTACTGCAGCTATTGACCTTCACAGCAAAGTAAGGTTTTTCAAGTTCTCCAGAAGCAGAACTTGAGTTAAAGTCAGGGTACATTCCACACACAGCTTGACTGACTGACCAGACTCAAAATCCTTATACCTGTACGCGCATATGGGATACGTATTACATACATTTAAATTGTTATAGGCAAAGGTGATAGCACCCCCTATTATTAAAGTTGCTCAACATTCCCCATTATAAGACCATGTTTTCAGTTGCTGATAACTTTACCAAACTTTAACTGTTCAGACTGAAATTTTCCATGCCAGTATCTGCCTACACAGTTCATAATTTCCATGAAAAAGGCTGGACAGAAATATGATTTGTCCATGTTAGAAATCTTTGAGATGCTCTAAGGGTCTCATGCTTTAGAGACAGGGGAGTAGCCTTTGTATCAGGAGAATGCTTTTTGCCTTCCCCATGAAAATCTGCCCACATTTGGCCAAGTTATAAACAAACCTAGTTATAAGCCTTTGAAAAAAAAATAATAGCAGTTCACACATGCCCAGAGACTTGCTAGCCCTTGATCTGGACACATCAGCAAATAAGGACAGATATAGTGATAGATTTTAAGTGGTTCCAGTATGGAGGTTACAGAGCTCCCTATGACATATTATAACTAGAGCTCTGCAAATCTGCGGATATCCATGGACCATTATTTGTGGATCACAGATTGGGCTCTAATTATAACCCATACCTTGGAGTAGGCTCTCCTCAACCTACCGTAAGATTCAGCTCACTCTTCTGACTCCTTTTGTCCCGGTCCCTGCAAGGAGGACAGAAATACTAAATGGAAGGGACCTTGGTGCACGAAGGCCACAAAGTGTCCTCCTATCCTATTTGTAAAAGGCCCATCAGCAAAGTCTTAGAATGATCTTTTACTTGTGGGAACCAGTCCTTTTAGCCTTTTAACTGCACTGAAAACTGGCCTCAAGTTGCAATGAACTAACATACCTACCAAGTACTCCAACTAATCACTAACTCCTACTCCTATGTGACCTAGCTGTGCCTCCAGGATGCTGCAAGGCAGGCAAAAATCCCACTAGGCCTCTGGCAATTTGGCCCCAATGGAAGAAAAAATTCCTTCCTGACCTCAATCAGGCAAGATCTGCAGCATCTGCAAAGCGCAGCTCGGAAACTAAAGTTAGAAGGGGGAGAGTAATAGGGTTTAAATTAATGAAATGGGAGAGCGAGGGACCAATAGCTCTCCTCGTCCTCCAACAGGCCAATGGGTGGATAGAGCCTCTGGTGGATGAGGGGCCACCCCACATTCCCCCAGGTGTGCTCTCCTTCCCCCTTCTAATGAGACTGTGCCAATCATCACTGGTCCCATCAAGTTTCCCCACACCTGGAGGTGGGTGGATGGCATTCAAAGCTAAAATCTCTGAGGAATCAGACCACACTGAGCAGGCTCCTGCCTGGGGCTGAGCATGACTTTCCCTGAAATTTCAACTCTGGGCTGCTGGAAGCCAGGTGGCAGGAACTGGAAACGAGAGCAGGGAATCTGTCTCTCCTGTGCTCTTAACGTTCCCCTACTCCATCCCTCTCCCTCCACCTCCCACTGGATCCAGGCAACGAGGAGGAAGAAGCTGCCTGATTTGAATGCAGAGAAGACAAGAGCCAGACTTGGGGAGTTTGTGTAGTGAAGGAGGCTATTGTCTGTGAAGTTAGAAGCTGTGTACTATTTGAAGAACTGGTGCCCACAAGTCTAGGCTTGCCCATAACTAAGGGCCCTCCCCCACAACTAAGGGAGAGGAACAATTAAATCCAAGATCCAATTGATTACGGCGGGTCAACAAAGGAAAAGCAGGAACAAGAGTGAGGTCAAAGGTTGAAAATCAAGGAACCAGAAAGGGATACCGTGCAGAGAATCTAAGACAGCACCCACTGCTCCTCATAGGCATCTAAGGAGTCAATGGACACTGCCCAGAGGAACTCTGCCCAGAAATGTGAGCAGACAAGGGACAAGAAATAGGCCCCCCAATCGCAGGGCAACCCCACCCCTTTCAGCATCCATTTTGGCCAGTGCCAGGAGGAGGTTGATGAGGCAATCCTGTGACTTTGTGGGGCCAGGGTTGGGGTGTGCATAGATCAGGAGGTGTGGGAGGAAGTGCAGCCAGAACGGAGCTGGAAGAGGGGCTGCACTCTGATGCATCCTCTGTAGATGTACACCAGGGTCTCCCTCTTGCCACAGAAATGACAGATGTCAGGAGAGGTTTGTGCAGAAGAATGACACAAGACAGTATCAAAAGAGGCAGCAAAATCATTTTAGATGGATAAACAGCTAAAAGTGGTACACTACAAACAGGCAGCAAAATACCCAAAATGGGGTTCTACACAACTATGGAAAACAGAAAAATATCAGCACAAGTTATAACTGCCCTTAAACAGCTAAGGTCTTGTCTTCACTGCTATATGAGGATTTGTTTTTTTACCTCAGCATAAGTAACATGTGAGCTATCTCAAGGAAAAAAATATCATGAAAACAAAGCACTTTAGCTTTCTTGCCAGGTAAACTAGGTGGGGTCAACCATAGGCAGGGGTAAAGTGCTGACCTTGCCTGGTTTACATCATAATAAAATGAAAGTGGGATTCACTTCTTCAAGACAGGGACCCCACATCATCATTTGTGTTATATATGTGTATATTTATATATATGTATATATATTTGTGTGTATACACGTGGTATAATAGTAAGTACTGTACAGTAGAAATACTACTGTGGTGAGAACAAGATAAGAATCTATATAGAATTGCTCCCTGATCCTAAAAATATGAATATTAAATAATAATTCAAATGTATTTACATAGACAAATGTAAAAGAAATATTCCATTAAAAATTAGACTTTGTCCCATGAGACTAAGATTCTAAATTATATAATGTCAAAGAAAAGTACTTCAACAAGATTATTCTGATCAATTAAAAAGACTGGATTGTGCACAACTGCATAGTTAAGATACAAATAATTATGAAAGCAAAATAATAAGTTGTTGATTGTTAGTTGAGAATTACTTTATTCTATTTACAAGATTTTGAGTACAAATTAAAGCAACTATTTTTCAAAATCTTACCAAAGCCTGTATTAATTTCAAATTGTGAAGACTGTGTGAGACTCTCAAACTCAAAATTTCTCTGGGATTAAAGTAAATTTGAATAAATCTAAATCTGAATCTCAATATGGCAGCATATTTCTGTTCTGCCACTTCACTATCAGTACATACTGATTAAATCACATTCACTGTCCATAATAATACTGAGAGATTGGCTGCCTCCGATCCTCAGTGCAAGATGTCTTCTTTCTTGCTTGACAGCTTTTTTTTTTTGTCCATTTCTAGTTCATTCTTTCATTGTATTTATTGAATATATCATTGTTCTAGTCTCTGAATATTATGTTTTTGTCAGCAAAATGTAACTGTTCTAACAAAACACATTCATCAACACCAAGAGTCTTTTTAGACCTATCTAAATGCTATCTAAATGAATTATAAAAGATTTCTTTAGAAGAATTGGCTTTTCCTAAAACATCTTGAATTGGAAACAAAACTAAATTAATGCAGTAATGCCAAGACTTTTCATGATGAATAAACAAGACAAAAAGTGTATCCTTGAAATATGCAGAAGCAACATATTAAAGACAAGCAGATAGGTTACATTCTCTCTTGATAATAATGTATATTTAAAGGTAGCCACTAAGGTGTCAATACTAATTTAGTGGATCAATTCCATTACATACTGTTAACTTTCCCCACCTAATCTCATTTATTAAAGCTGATGTATTTGTTGAAAATCTGCAACTATAATTTAATAAAATATTATAAACACAACCAGGTCCAAGAAATATTTAATTTAGTTTATTTAAACATACATGCCTATTTCTAATATAAACACTTGAAACATTAATCTAAAGGCCCTGGAAGCATTATTCCTTTATATTCAGGAATGAACCATTGCTAATTACAATAGTGCTTACAGTAACTCATCCAGTTCTGTGTGCTAAAGAACAGAAGAATCCTGTTCAGCAAGCTGGCCTTTAACATTTTTGTAAATTGTCAGGAGTTTAACAAGTGAGTAAGGTATTATTTAAAACATTTGGTACCTATTTACACACTCAAAACTCTGATGGATGATAATTCTTTGCACCTCTGTAGTGCCTTCCATCTGAGGAACCCACAGCAATTTAATTAAACCACACTACAGCACTGCAAGGCAAGTGAGTATCTGTATTCCGATTTATCCTGCACTGATGATATGGGAGTTTTCTGTACAGATCAGTGGGCCATGTAAAACACCATGACTCCAAATTCACTCTTTCATTGGAATCTCTGGGCCAGAATCACAGTTGGTGCAAATCAGCATAGTGATTTATACCACCAAAGGATCTGGCCTTCCATCTCTAAATCAACTCTTTCAGTATACTTGTTTAAAAGATATGAGCTCTTTAACTCTGCTAGCTATAAAACAGATTTGGCAGACTGTTCTCTTTGGGAAATCCTAAGTGTCCACATTTGCAGTTTTAATAACAACAATCTGCTTGAGCATAAAATGGATTTGACACATAGAGTTTGTAAATGGATAAAGGTTGAGCAAGAGTGCTACATACAGATACACTATTAAATATACTGCATAATACAGTATTTAATTTGTTTTGAGCTAGTCTTCTGATTCTATTTTTACTCACGGTGATTTACCACCAGTATCCTCTGGGTGATAGTTAAGGAAACAGATGCTGGGAATCTCTGTCCCTCTGGTTCCTGAGAGGAGGGCTCTGACTCACACTCATGCCCAGTCTCTCCTTTGTACTCACACATGCAAAGGGTGGTGGAGTGAAACTTAAATTACTGCTTGATTTCCAGTTTCTCATTGCCAGTTTCCTCAAAGTTTCCACTTACGTATTTTACTGCTTTACCAGTTTCATTTAAAACAGACTTTATTACATGTTTCCCCTTTCAAAACCTGAACTGCATGTTCCCAGGATAAAGTTAAATTCTTTTCTTTCAAAATATTCTTTATTTAGGATTTTCCAAATGTAACTAGATAGAAAAATGTACAGATCTGGGACTAAGTTAATTTTTAACAGATGTTTCATTCTGAATTTTTCCTCTGACACTGGGGGGAAAAAATACATGTATAGAATTTAGCATAGAATTTAGTACTGAAGAATGAAAGATATATTAGATCATCAGTTTCATCCCATAAAAGGGAAGAATAGAGCTCCCCAGCACAGAACATATATGACACAGATATTATTATATGGAGTCTGTGCTTATTTATAAAGGCTATCACAAAACTATTGTGTGTTTGTGTATATAGGCAAATCTTGACAGGATTGTTGGCTTAAAGTGACAAACTATTTCCTAAGGGGTTGAAAAAGCCACAGGCCGAGGTAGTTCATAGTGGTCTTCTCCAGTGCAGTAGGACATACCAGGTGTGACCTTGCATGCTATTGATCTCAATGGATGTTCTTTAAAAACTGGTGCCAAAACATGCAGCCCTGTAGCAGTGAAGAGTTAAACTGCTTGCCTTCTACTGTTTAGAGGAGATGTCTGCTTGGCTAGAATAAGTCACAGCACAATTCTGAGATGTGGTCCAGTGCAATTCAACAATGTGTTCTGGCCTGGCACAGTTTATAGAAGAAACAGTATAATTAATTTGGTGGAACAGCTGGATACACAGAATGCAATTAATTTTGCTCTGAATATTAACAGTTCCACAGTAGTGAGAAAGGGATGATATCAGTCAATAGATTTTTAGATTAACTAGTTTGTGAGCAATAAAGCAAATTAATGCTGGCATTGTAACAGCATTCAGATCAACTGAAATATGAGAATAAATTTAACGATTTAATAAATATGCACACAAATTTATATAGGAGAACATAACACCTAAATTTCAACCTCTGGCCAAAAAGTGAAGAGAAGATTCAAAGAAATAGACTACTCTGTTCATTAAATAGGGCAAACATGAATCTTCCTCAGTTTACTAGTTCATCTTTTAGTATGTAAATAGATATATCAGAACAGTGCAGAATTAACATCCATATGTTGAAAAACTGTATCTCAGATAATCAGAGATATAGGAAATGTTTCTTTAACAGCTTCTTTCAGGAATATTTCTCTCATAAATGCTGGACTTCCAGACAGATGGTCACTGAACAAGAAACAGTTGAACAGTGGCACCCAGAGGTGAAAAGTGTATTGCTCCTAGAGATTTATATTATTTACAGTAATGTATTTCTCAGCTACCCCGTCTGTCAGTCCCATCTTACTCCCTTATCCCTCCCCCATCCAAGTAACCAATGCCAGAAATAGTCCTTTTTGCTGCAGTTTGGAAGAGCATATTCCAGTTTTCAAGAAAACCTGCTTTTTGTAGCAACTGCCTGGTGCAGTTGGGTAGAGAAACTTTTTTTTCTATTTATTTTCTCTAACAAAAATGATAAAAATAATAATGAAAAGGAGCAGCATCACCTCAGATGTAGTGTTGAAAACACAAAGCCCTGTACCCTCCCCAAACCAACAAAACGTAATGGGTAGGAACAGGGTATTAGAGCAACCTTTAAGGTCCTACTCTCAAAGGTTGGTGGATTTTTGGGAAGGGGAGCTAGGGAAGGTGGTAGGTGTAACAGTGTGCTGGCACAAGTGGTTCATATTCTGCAAGATCAGACTGCTTTTAATAACTTTCTACAGGCTATTGTATTATCGACCACAGAAATTCCAGCAGTGAGAGTGTCACAACTGATCTGTACTAATCGCTCAGCACTCTACTGAACATACACCTAAGTGCCAGTTATTTATTTCACCAAAACTTTAATTAAATACAAAGAAAAAATGCGTGGTTCTCTTGCATCAATCTAAGCAAGGCCCAATAAAATCAGGCCCACTGATTTTAATTAAAAAGGCTATCCACCTTTGCAATTAACAATGGGTGCCTGCATTGCGCAGTTAAGAGTGGGGCTTAGTACCTGCGCTGAATTGCGGCAAACCACATCCACGCGCTCCCAGGAGCCTCCAATAAACCTTCGGCTAATGGGGCCAGAAGAGGGCAGGGATTTCTGCAAGCGTCTGTTTAAAACAAAAACCACACACACAACAAAACTGGCCTTTGTTTTTAGCTCGGATCTGAAACACGACGTTTAACTGGGGTAGGTAGAGGGGACTAGGGAGGTGATAGGAATTAATCTGAGCCCATGGATTTTCGTTTGTTACTTAACCTTCATTGGCAGCGCGATCCTTTTGTCTGCTATCTTCCCCACACGTTGATGTCGGGGCGGGGGGTATTATTATTAGCACGTGTAAGGGGCAATGTTGATGTGACAGGCGCCGGAATAAACTCGTCTTTCCTGAACTATGCCTCCAGTTCAAGCGTCCATAAACTCTAGACAGACAGAAAGAAAAATGTTCCCAAACTTATCCTCTTCTCCAGCCCGCACAGGATTTCATTTAAACTGCCTACCATCTCTGTGTCCTCCAGGAACCATCAGCTGAGGTTAATTTTCAACAATTTATGGGGCAGGATATTTCCCTTCACCTGCCTTTCAAGGAGGATTTAAAACAAACATGTAAAAGCACACGAGGAAAGGAATTATGGCTCTATGCAAATCATTATCCTCTCCCCTCACTCCCAAACAAGAAGGTGACAATTTGCATGCACTTTTTTTCATTAGAATTCCGGCGCAATAATCGCTGCAAGGATTCAGCATGTTGCATTTGAATGTAGATTGTTGGGCTGGGGGAAGCTGTGGAGCCTTGCAGGCAGAGAGCAATCCCCTTTCCAATGCTATGGTCCCATAATGATCCCTGCCCAGTGATCATATTACCATAATTGTATCGCATAACGTCAAACGTATTGCATATTTTAACAGATCTTAGGGTTTATTACACATCAATCATATTGATCCGTTGAGCTGCCCCGCCGCATGCATGGAAAATCAGCAGCTTCTCGAAGTGCAGAGGAAATGGGGGTTGGGGGCCGTGCGAGGATTCGGAATACGGAGCAGTGGATCATGGCGCCACCCCGTGGCTTGGAAATATAAATCTTCTAGCCTATATGCAAAAAAATAAAAAACCTTGCACTGAAGAGTTATTACATTGCACACTAATTAAGTTTGTTTCCATGTCCTTAAAAATACGTTGTCAGGACGTCTTGGTATAAAGTCGGACACTCAGCAGAATAGGGCAATGGTAATCATCAAGATTTCTTTCCACATATAGTTCTACAATTCATTGACATTCAAGACAATTTTCATTATTTGTACTAACTGAAGTTTTCATTTATAATTATTTTCCTCTCAAAGAAAGCCCAATAAAGATTCAGACCTGTAAAGAACATTATCAGTGCAAAATCCCAGATTATGTAATATGCAGCCTTTCAACTGCATCAATCATAGGGGGGATTTAGTTTATGTCCAGAAAATATTTTAATGAGCCCAGTTATGACTGTTTGGCTTTATTGTATTCAACGTGTGTTCTTTCAGCAGTTATGGACAGGGTTTTGGCTACATTGTTTTTACATTTTAAGTTTTGGTTCCCAGAAAATGTCATCTGTAAAGTGATCTATTCCTTCTGAAACAAAAGTTACTTAAATGCATGACTGAAAATATAAAACTTAGCAACAATGTTTTGACGGCAATTCCTTTTTCAGGACTGAACCATAAAGAAAAAATTGCCAAGCTATAAATAAAGACAACACCTTTAATTTCATATAAATATGTAGGATGGGGAGGAAAACTTTGTGAAGGGAAAGAATGGAAAAAATGGTAAGTATTTCCTTTGAGGGAAAAAGAAAGAAAGAAAACCACTGCTCCTTCTAAACAAGCACAGTTGCCTTATCTGGATGTACGAAGAAAAATTAACAGTCTTTACTGGTAATAGACCAAGTAAGAGAAAGTTGAAACAACATTAATGTTCTTGTTTCAACATCAATATTAAGATAAGTGGAATACCAGGTAGTTTAGCCTCCTTCCTCCCCATCCTTTAATTGCTTTTCTTTATAAATGTCCTTTTAAAATAGTTGGCTTTTGGGGAAAACCCTTTCCAACCCTGAAAATGAAAAGATGTTGCCTTAACCCTTGTTGTTTTACTTATATCCCTATATGTGTTTTTTTCCCTAGATATTATTAACTAAGGAAATCTTTCCATATTTAATAGTCAATATTATGCTTAACTACCCAAACATATTTCCCCGCATCCTCATCTCCCACCCATCTTGCAAACACTGCTGCTTATGCTGCATGGTGTATTTTAACACAAGAAAATTGATATTTGCAATACTCTTGCATTTGGGTAAATGGTGTAAGAATTACAACTGTGCACTCTTTTTTCACTATTAACATTTCTGTTGCCTGTGTTCATGCCTAGAAGCTGAAGTGTCCTGTAAATGTTAGATTATTTTATATATATACACCTCAAATACAAATTATGGGCCTGATCCTGAGGGTTGATAAGCACCTAAAATTCCTGCTTATGTCCATGATGGCTGAGAAGTGCTAATAGTCTGCATCAATCATCATATTAATAAGTGATGCAGGTGCTGAGCACTTCTCAGAAACAAAGTAATTGCCAAACTGGATCAGATCAATGGTCTAGCTAATCAAACATCCTGTCTTCTATAGAGGAACATACAAGGTGCTTCACAGGAAGGTGCAAGACAGCTCATGAAATACAATTCTGGAATAAGCCATCCATAGTTAATTTTTTCCCCATATTCAGGCAATTAGTGGTTGGCATACACCCTGAAGCATGAAGGATTATATCTAATGTAACAGTGAATATTATTATTCATATTACTGGCTAATATATTGGATCAAAACAAAAAGATTTAATTTTGGATTGGAAACTCGATGTCAGTTGAAAATATAGTTGATAAATCGGAAGCCTTCAAGAAAATAGTAGACTGGACAAAATATTACACAATGTAGTGTAGGGGAATACACCTGAATTGGCACAAAGATGGACTAGATTATCAAAGAGGTCATTTCCATTTCTAACTTCAGTGACTATGATTAAAAAGTTATAAAACACTTGAATTAAGTTATTTGATATAATTAAAGTATATCAGTGCTATATAAGCAAACTCAATTATATACCTTTATTTCTGGACATATAAATTATGTGTTCAATAAATAAGGCAATGTTATTTATTTTGTAATTTCTGACACCATTTAGAAAAAGTAATTGCTTTATACACGGATGTATAAAGCTCTTACCCTGCAATTGGATCCATACAGACAGATCTTTGAGCTATGCAGATCTGACTGTAGGATCAGGACCTAACATGGGAGAATAGGCTACATTCTACCAAACAAATACATATACCAAAATGACAGTATTGTTTGGTAGCCCTCTGAGTGTAAAAATAAATTACTTTTTACATATATTTATTTTAAACCTTTAAACATAGGCCACATTTCCCCTCCACAGGTGTTCTGTATAATGTGTACAGTGATTTGTTAAGCGCCGGATCTTGCAAGGTGTAGATATAAACATATACACACACACACTTTCATTTATATATATGAAACATTTTTGTTTATGTTTTTATGTTAACTTTTGTTGCCACACTACAGTGCTTAAACTATGTACTGTAGGACAAATAAGGGCTGGATCCTGAAGCATTTACTCAGTCAAAACTTCCAATGATATCAATAGGAATTTGCTGAAGTAGGGCATGGAGTGGGCAAAAAGTTTGACACAACTACCTATTTTTATATGGTGATGATTACACCCTAAGTATCATAATAATAAGACCAACATGAAATATAGGGGGGAAATTACATAATAATGGTCAGTTATTCGACCAAACCAATGTGTTCTATCACTTGGGAGTCCTTAGTTGTCTTACTTTCTCAAGAATTCCCCTCTCTTGCAATGGAATATGTAAATCAATTGCAAAATGTAAATTAACAGTAATTATTTTACTACTCAAAAGAAAATCAATGAATCCACTTTTCTCTTGTTTGCCTCTCATTCTTTTATTCTTTCTGATACTTTAAAAGCTCATTTTGATGGCCAGATGAGATAACAGCAGTCATGAATCTTCTTATTGGATGTGGAGCTTGCAAGCCAATTTGCCAATCAGTGCAGAGCCCTCAGACCACCATTAAATCTGGTCAAACGGCAGTCATCAATGATGGGTGACATTGTCTGTCTTTGGCCACAGCCACATGTGGGATCCCCTTATTGGCCCCAGGTGTGAAGGGTGGCTGCACATTGATCCTGTCCCATTTGAAATCCATTTAGAAGGGCCTGACATGGCAAATCAAAGCTGAGTACACACACAGTCAGGTCAATTATAAGAGACTGTAAAGTATCAGAGGGGTAGCCGTGTTAGTCTGAATCTGTAAAAAGCAAAAGAGGGTCCTGTGGCACCTTTGAGACTAACAGAAGTATTGGAGTATAAGCTTTCGTGGGTAAGAACCTCACTTCTTCAGATGCAAGTCATCTGAAGAAGTGAGGTTCTTACCCACGAAAGCTTATGCTCCAATACTTCTGTTAGTCTCGAAGGTGCCACAGGACCCTCTGTTGCTTTTTATAAGAGACTGGTTTCTGACATCAGCTGCAGTCTATTCTTCACACCATATCAATGCCACAGAGAAATCTGGGCAGTGTAAATGGGCCCCTAACGGGCACCTTAGCAACAGGTGCACTCTTGGGTGGTTAAAGAGGTCTGTTGTGGTAGGCTGTGCTTTGCCTGATATTCTGAACCATTCTGGTTGTAGCATTCTCTTGATGGATGTGTGGAGGAGTGATGTTGCTTAACACAGGAAGCCATGGTATTGGTGTGGGTCTAATCATCCAAGTTACGATTTGCACAGTTGAATATAATTGTGTGTCAACCAACTTAACATGAGATTATTGAAACCAGAGCACAGTATCAAGATACAGAGTAACTGAGGGCTAAACTGGTTGATCAGAGATTTTTGAGCATTTGATCCCCATGAAATGCTGGCCAATTTGCTTAGAAGGTTGACATGAAACTAAGGTATCTAAGTTTTTCTCAGGTGGTTAGAATATATGAGAGATCTCTCCAGGGTTACTCTGAAGTAGAGTGAGTGGGATTTGTGTTTCAAGCGCTATCCACTGAGAAACATATTCAGTTCTTAGGCTGCTCTAGTATTGTAAATATGGAACACACCTGAAACTGTCTCAGTCACACTTGGTTGTAAATGCCACCAACTACAGTATTTGGCCATTTTAATCAAGTCAGTGTTTAGGGAATGACTGTGCTCAGATGCCAAAGCAAATATCTTCTGCATAGGTGAACTTGCAGGACTGGATAAGCAGAAGTCATGAATACCTATCCACTTTTAAAAGATCACATAATCCAAAGAATATATATGCACCTTTAGAACCAATGAAGTGAGTTATAATAATCATTTGTGACTTTAATATTTACCAGTTCTTAGAGGACCATGTAAAAGGAGGAATTAACATTATAATAGATAAAATCTAATTTCACCAGTACAAAGATACCAGAGCAATGTTAAAGTCAGGAAAAAATGTGTTACTCTTTCAATTGTGTCTTTGCTAACAATTTGGAGGCATCCATTGTATTACTACTGCAGTGTTATTGAGCTAGTTTTATTAAGGCAAATTTATAGCAATGTTAGAAATTAATACCACTCTTATTTCCTCCACTGCCTGGCTTTATTGAATGCCATGGGGCATATTAATCAGTAAAGCCAACTAGTGCATGAAATAAAAGTATAAATTAACCAGTAACATGAATGTAAAAAGGGGCTTAATAAAATAGAAATAAATAACACTTTAGTGATAATCAACCCAGCCTGGCTTAACCAACCACATAGTGTCATACTGCTAAATACAAAAAAAAAAACCCTACATTTAAATAAAGTTTAAATTGTGACATAAACAGACAAACATAATAGCCAGACTTCAGGATAATACTTAATTCACTGCATTGTTTAAACACACACAAAATCTTTCAAGGTCCAATCCTGATGTAGGCAAAACTCCAATTGACTTCAGTATCAGGCACAAAATGTGGGTTATTTACCCACGAGATAAGAATGATATCGGAGTAATTCTGCTCTCTGAGTCTCTATGGTTAAATATGCAACCATACAGGATCTTTTGCATGGTATATTTAACATATATACACATCTCCAAGTATCCAATATTTACCTGATAGACCAGAACCGTCGTTTTAAAGCCATTTCACCCGACAGGTGGTATATGTGTAATGTGTACAGTGATTTATTAAGGGCTTGACCTTGCAAAGTGTGAAGCCATTCTAATCTGTCATTAAAATGCATACTTTTAAAAAACATGTATTACATGGTATAATAGAACACCTCTATTGAGTAAATCCTTTTTTATCTCCAGGGTCCAGTGGAAGTCAATGAGACTACTTACAGTGCCTAAAGTTAAGCCCATTGTAAGGCTTTGCAGGATCAAAGCTCATTTTGCAAGCATAAAATTGTTCATGAATCAATTTCTACCATTACTGCATTTGTCCATACAAATGCAATACCACCTGTTTGTGCCTGCAAATTCATTAATTGTATACTCAAAATGTTTGTATTCAAAATTAGACGCTGAAAATTTGGCCCTAAACCTGTGAAAAACATCAAATAGCAAAGTGTGAGCTCCTCCTGCAGGCTCCGCTGCAGAAATTAAGTAACAAACTGTTGCCATAATTGTTCTGATATGGATGATGCTGACATACAAACAGCAACTTCATGACAAACATGAGGTTGGGTGGAGGTGAGGTGGGAAATACTGCATCAGTGTTTGCCAAAGGGAGAAGCACAAAAATGGTAAAGAAAAAAATGTTTACTTTCAAGCTAAGATAATACAAAATAGAAAAATTTAAAACATTACAAAAATAAAGTTCATTATATCATCATTTGAGAGATGCAATAATAGCAGATGCAATAAAGATTTAAAAGATACTACAAGGTATGTTTGAGGCACAATCCTTAGATAGAGGCCTGTACAATGACAATCGGTGCTGTTTAACTTTGTCACATTTGCCAATTGTATAAAACAGGATTGCAGTCTGGCTGCATTTAAAAGTGTATCCTAGGTCCAATAGAATTAGTTAAGGATCTTATTTTAGAGAAAATGTAATGGCACTGAACAGGAGGCAAGCTTAGCATTTAGTCCAAGTGAGGTCCCAGTACTCTTCGGTGATGTTCACTAGGAGTTCTGTCAGCTAATGAGTTGAACCATCTGTAGCAGTTTCCTAACAGGTGTGGAAAATTCCCATACTGAGTCACAACATCTTCTAATGGAGAGATCTGTGGAGGGCTCCATCGACAACATTCTGAATAAAGGATAGGATATTTAGCCATCAGGAACTCAAATGTAGCAATTCTTCTTTGTAAATAATCAATCAGCTTTTTTTGCCAGAAGGTCTTCTATACACAAAATTCCCATTGATTTCACAATGAGTGCTATGCATGGAATGACTGAAGAATCAGAGGATCTTTTCTTTTCAGTCTAGTTCAAGCAGAATGAAATACAAAAAGTGAACAAACAGCACACAGTGAAAAGCACACCGGGTGTCTGAAATGCCTTCACAATTAATATAATCTAATTTGCTTTTAGTAACATGAAGATTTTTCTTCTATATAACTTTTAGCTCAACTACCCTTTTAAATAATATGCCTGTGAGTTTGCACGAGTTGATGTAATCCCTCAACAAAAATCATTGTTTTTTTTTTAATTCAATGGCATTACATAACAATGTATTTTCACACTAGTGCAGTCACACACATTAGACTGCCAGTAAGATTGTGACAGTTCTGCTTACTGCTTGCAGATGTCACTAACATTAGATCTATCTTCACAAAACATGATTGCAAGTGTGTTCATCTGGCTTATCCTTATTCACAATAGGTGACCTTCACGGGTACATGTGACATTTAAAAAGAAAAGTTCTCCTTTACAACCTTCAGTGTGATTTTAGTTATAAATTACTCGTAGAGTATTAGTAATAATAATTGATTTTAGCAGTAAGTAATAGAGTTATAAACAGGTCCCACTATTTAATTATATAAATGCCTCAGCCTCTAATTTTATTTATTAGTATTCAAGAACCTTCCACAACCCCACTAAGATCAGTTATCACTTAATTAAACTAGAAAAAATAGCCAATGATTCTTTATTAAAAAAAACCTAAGTATATTTTCAATTTCCCTGCAAATTTTACTTTTCTATTCAATTACATGATGATTTGAATACATATGTTTGCTGTACATAAGAATTTAGCTGAATTTTATCTTATATGCTTATAAAAACAGGGCTTTTATTTTCACTTGATGAATAAAAAAAATAGCCATTGAAGAGTTTTACACTTTATTAGCCACATTAGAGGTCTCCTTCTTAGTGTCCATAAGTGAATCAATAGCAGAGATAGCATAGGTACACTCAAGGAAGAAATACTCTCACCTGAATCTTTTGGGGGGAAAACCAATATTAAAATATACTGCATTTTTAAGAAATGCAGTATTTCTAATCAAATGCTACAGTAGTTACATGTCCAGAATAGATAGCTAGTGATGTCCACAAGTAAGAAACCAGAGACTAAAGACTGGCAAATGGTCTAATGCATGATGCAATCTCTCCATCAATAATGGCAAGAAGGTTTCAAATAAACAATCCCCAATTAAATCCTATTGGAAAATGATGGCAGCTGTCTGATTTTTTTTCAGTCAAAATGCAGTGATAACTCTCAAATAAAATGTAATGTCACATTATCATGATGCATATAAAAATATACTGTACACTTACATAAATGACAAGTCTGAGACACTATCTGTATATCATCTTTCACCACTAGCTGGCACCATAGCTTTAAAAATGTGGTGATGTAGCCCATTTTATATTTTACTAATTAACCAGCCAGATAATTTTCAACAGAAAACAATTATTCAGAGCAAATGAGAAATATTTGGGGTCATAAACTAAAATGAGTCTGAAGGTAGTATTCTCAATGATGACTTAAGTCATTTGCTGAAAAAATAAATGTATAAAGTTAATGGACTCTGAGCTCATTTTTATTAAACAGAAATAAATGGTTCTGTGCATAGATGAAAGGGTTTGATTTCCCCCACCCCTAGATGAGAAAGTGTAGAGGTCACCATGTTGGGTTATGAGGGGTATAAACCCAAATCAATTGCCACTTTACCAGACTTTCCAGTCTCAACTAATCTCACAGGACACATCAGTTTCACTCCCAAGAAAGTTTCTTTATTGGACCTGCTAATAAAACTCACACAGTAGGTCTCTTTCACTGGTTTCCCTTTCCTAATAACTGCCTGTACATGATGCCCCAAGAGGCTAGGTTTCTGCTCTGGGACTGGAGTAGAAGTAAAGCAAATCTGGAGCCTTTTCCTGTGTGAAAAGCCCCAGGGAGGTTTTAACACTGTGAGGAAATTCTTACTAAGAATAATCCAGTTTCCCCACATCCACCCAACATAAAAGCCACTCTGAAACGTGGGGCATGCACAGAGGACTTGTGCTGTTACAATGGCTCTTCTGTCCCCCAATGCTTTACCTTTGAGCCCTGACAGCACAGCTTCATTGGAGCTATGCCCCTCTGGCCATGATGGCTCCATGGGGGGATTATCAGGGAAGTTTGTGCAACATGTGGCTGTGCTGCCTGCTGTACTCACTATCTTCCACAGAGCCAGAGGGAGGATGTTTGGCACCTTGATTAGCAATGTCATCCACATTACAGATTCTGTGCAATATCTAGCCAATACCCCCTTTTCCCCCACAACTGTTGAACAGGTCTCCTCTCTCCCCACAGAAAAACTCACATCACTGAGACAACAAGAAATCCCAAATGCACAATGTATTTGGGGAGGGGATTATATTCAATGAGATAGAAGGTGGCAGTTTTAATACCCAATCTGAGAAAGTACACCTCAATGATTTGTTTTTGTCCTAAACCATTTTCTGGAAGCGAGGAACCTAACTCTTAAAATAGTCTGTATACAGCACTACAGGGTACTCTGTTCCCAATACCCTTGAAATCAATGGGGCCATTACAGAGTAGGGCACTACTCCATGTTGGTAAGGGTATCAGAATCTAGCCTTAAGACAGCGCCTTGCTTCTCTACCAGAGCAAACAGAGCAGCAAAAACAGCAGTTGCATCAAGCACTTCTGTCACTGAAGAAGTTACACACAGGCACAGAATTTACCTGTGCTACCAGAGTGAGTACTATTCTGGCTTCATAAGATCTGCAGTCTAGACTGAGATCACCATTTCTACTAGATTATGGATTTGGAAGGATATATATGGCAGAACTGGGGGTTATTGAATAAAATTGCAGCAACTATTAAAATTGGTGCCATATTTTTTCCTTTCTCTAATTAAAAACTGTTGCTTTTCAGAAAAAAATCTTGAAGAGTAATAAGAGGAACACTGCCAAAACATATTCTCTTTCGATGTTTTAAATCTCTCTAAGGTCATTCCACTTGCATTCTTGGCCAATGTGACTGTTTTTTTTAAGCAGGTTTCGATCCTGCATTAGCCAGGATTGTGAATGTGAACACTTTGCTGTCTAATTTCTTTTAAAAACAGAAGAGCACAAAGAAACAGCAAAGGCCACCTCTCTCTTAGGAAAAAAAAGATTGTGTGGGGATGAGAGCACATATCTTTTCACAAGATGTTTAATATCAACATTTCTTAAATACATCTGGAATTTTCAAATGCCTAAATGTTGTTTGTTACAGGTTATCCTGGCATTGTGTTGTAAGTGCAACTAAAGTTAATACAACAGATTTTGAGACTGAGCTTTATCTAACAAAATCCTGTCAATAAACAATAAGTTACAGCCTCTTTCTAGGGTACTACAGTTGCCATTCTTTGCTATATGTGCTGCCATGGCATCAACACATCATAATGTCACAACAGAGCATGCTAGTGTTGCACTGTCCCGAACTTATTTTGGGTTACTTTGATGGTCCTGTACACGCTCAACAGAACAGTCCCATGTAACGGAAGCAATTCCACAAAATTCAGGACAGATGGCAATGTGAGACAAAGGGTCATAAATTGGAGAAACACTAGCTACAGTGATTGCAATAGAGAAGCTTGTAATGGCTGCAGTACGATAAAGAAGTGTTAGAATTAATCCACTGCTATCTGTCTTTATTTTGCTAACCCATTCAAGTGGACACCACAGCACTGAGACTACATTAATCAAAATTTGGAATGACCTGCTTTTCATTGCAAACTGCAGTTATCTTTCTTTACTGATTGGCCTTGACCTGTCAACTGCATTTGGTACTGCTGACCCTGGGGATCTTTTGAAGAGCCTTGACTACTATGTAGGGTTGTCTGACTCCATTCTTGCTTGGTTTAATTCATATTCTTCTCAACGTACCCATTTTATTTCCAATAGAAATTGCTCATTTAATTGCACTGTAAGTTTTATGGAGTATGCCCCAGGCTGCGTTCTTTATGCCAAGCTTCTCAATATTTATATGAAGAGCGGTTGGGGAGGGAGGAGGCACTTACAAAGCAAAACCAGGTTTCACAAAGCTGACAATTTTCACCTCTTTGTTTTGTGCAAAAAGCAATCCTCTGCAGTAAAACCGAGTTTCTGTGTCACAAGCATAGACTTACTTGCCAAACGTACACTTTTTTGTTTAATTAACTTAATGTAGATTTTTTTCCTCATAGATTTAGGAGTTCTTTTCTTAGTGCTGATTAGATATTAAGATTAGAGATGGACCCAAACCACATCTTTGCATCTAACCACTTCTGAAGTTTGTGGGGATGGGATTGATAATATGAACCCAAATTTGAATTTTGTAGTTCAGTCCCAAGACATTGATATTAGTGCTGCTGTATAAACTCCTCCCTTTCGTTCTGCCAAAACAACTCTGATTTGACCTCCTGATGTTTCCAGTTCCAGGCTATTCCAATTCCAATTCAATAAACATGCTAACTACTTCGTGTATTTGTGATGTTTGCTAAAATATACAAGGGATTAAAATTGAGACTACAAAACTATTTCACCTAATCAGTTAATCTAGATCTGATTTCCAGTTTCCAGAAAGGCATTAAAATATTATGCGCTGTAAACAGACTCTTATCAGAACAGTCCATAAACCTGCATAGGAGTGCCACTTCTTTTAACAGGGCTAGGTAAAGGGACCATAGCCAGTATTTAGGAGTGTAAACAGACTCTTATCAGAACAGTCCATAAACCTGCATAGGAGTGCCACTTCTTTTAACAGGGCTAGGTAAAGGGACCATAGCCACTAGATGACTAGGAAAACAAAGGGCAACCAAAGTATAAGGTATAGGTACTAAAAAAAAGGATGCTATATACATTCTGATTTTCATTGCATACTTTGTATTTATAGTATATTTCAAAATGCACACCTGGGCCTCTAGCTCATATATTTGACTTTATAATAGAACTAATTAATTCTACTAACAATCTCACAATCATGAGGCTTGCAAAATTGAAAGTAGCATTACCTTTCAGGAGTTCAGGAGAGGGGATACATTTCTTTTAATGATAGAGAAGAACAGGACTAACTTGGGCCCTTCTTTAATTTGTTCTGCTTTGGTGGACTGCTGCACCCACACATAGCCCCATTGTCTTCAGTGGGCTCCATGCAAGTGTAAGTGTCTGCCCCTACAGATACAATTGCAGGATTAGGGCCTCAGAAAGCAGAATACTGATACTGTATTACTTAGAAATAAAACAGATTTTTCTTGTTAGTATTGTTTATTTTTAACAAGTAAGTTTGTTTTATGCAGTGCAGTGCAAGTCATCACATTTAAAAAAAGATGGAGAGGGTTCAGAGATGAAAAATTAAAATTAAAAAGGTATGAAAATAAAATGTATGAAGAAAAGTTTTGAGAACTGGGTAAAAAAAGAGATGAAGAGTGATAGGAGACATGATAACCATTTACAAATATGGGAAAATTATAAAAAGGATGTTATATAAAAGGACTATATTGGTTTCACTTATCAATACAAACAAAGCGATGGACAGTAATTAGTGAAGGACCAGAATGCAAACCTTAAATCCAAATAACTCCAAACTTCAGGAAAATTCTGAATTTGATCTGAATCTGAATTTTGTGACTTGGGCCAACATATAGTAGAACAGGGTTAAATGCAGCAGGAAAATTTTAGACTATTAGGTAAACACAACTTGACAAAACACAGAAATGACTGAGATTCTATGTCATGTAGGCCAGTTTTACACTCAATTGACTTAGGTGGAGTTATTCCCAGTTTCCTCCATGTATAAGTATGATCAAAGACAGCCCAAGGGAGTCTAAGGCTATGTCCACACTAGAGAGCTTACAACAGCACAGCTGTATAGAGTGAGCAGATGAGAGACATTAAATATCAGGCTGCGGGGGGGATGCTGGTGGGACAAAAAAAAAAGAGCCGACAGAGCATAGGAAAAATTGGTGGGGGCTGAGAACCCACCAACAGCTCCATGCCCCACCCCCCGCACCAGCTCACCTCCGCTCCACCTCCCCTGAGCGGGCTGTCACCTCCTGCTTCTCCCCCCTACCTCCAGCGCTTGCGCCGCCATACAGCTGATTAGCACAAGCCTGGGAGGGAGAGGGGAGGAGGAGGAATGCGGCGTGCTTGGGGAAGAGGCAGGACCAGGGCAGGGATTTGGGGAGGGATCCAATGGGGCAGTGAGGGGGCAGGGCTGGGACCGGGGCCAGGGTGGGGATTTGGGGAGGGACCCAATGGGTGACGGAGGGGGCGGAGTTGGGGCGGGGGGGCACGAGCCCCCTCCGCCTGTGCTCCAAAGGGCAAAATATCAGGACAATTCACGTCCCGACCGAACATTGGTCAGGACGCAGGACAAACAAGTAAATATCGGGACAGTCCCAATAAAATTGGGACGTCTGGTCACCCTACAGCTGTACCAATCCAGCTGCACCACTTTAAGATCTCTCATGTAGTCACTCTATGCCGACGGGAGAGAACTCCCCTGTCAACATAATTAAGTCATCACCAACAAGTGGCAGTAGCTATGTCGGTGGGAGAAGCTCTCTTGTCAACATAGCGCTGTGCACACTGTCACTTCTGCCAGCATAATTTGTCGCTCGGGGGGGGTGTGCTTTTTTCACATCCCTGAGCAACGTAAGTTTTGCCGACAAAAATGGTAGAGTAGACATGGCCTCCACAGTCAGTATCCACCCACCACTTGTACGGAAAAGGTTTTTTTTTCTTTCTGTATCTGCCACCACACAGTTCTCCAACCACTTTTTTACTATATCAACAAAAACAAAAATATTTTCTCCTACTAATCTATAGTGCTCACCTCAATAGCAAAAGTAGGAGAACTTGAGAATCAGAAATAAGGGCATCCTTACTCATTAATAGCTGATTTTTCTTCTTCCAATCACTCACATTGACCTTCTTTTCAGACCAAAGTCTCCCTGTTGAACAATAACTGGCAGGGCAATATTCTGATTGAGACCACGTGTCATAACAAGTTGCACTTTGGCTTTAACTTTCAGCTCTACCTCTCAGTAGCTCACACATTACACAAGGGGAAAAAAAACACCTTAAAAAAATAAACTAGGCAATACTGTTTTTCATTTATGGTAAACTTGGTCATCAGTCTGTAGCTGTATGTGACACTCTTAGGCAAAAAAATGATTATTCCCCCCACTCAGTAGTATAAAAAGCACACAGATATATTCTCCCAAGTGATAGGAAACATATAAAATCTGTGTTCACAAAACGTTTAGCTGTGACACTTGGAGTATCTTCCCAGACCTGAAGAAAAGCTCTTTGTGACTTGAAACCTTGTCCCTTTCACCAACCGAAGTTGGTCCAATAAAAGATATTACCTAACCCATCTTGTTTCTCACACCATGTTTATTCTGGAGAATACCCATTTACAAAACAGTTCCCCCACCTCCATCCCCAGTTAAAAACACATCCCTGTCTCGCAGCATAGATGGGGATGAACTATGATATATCCATGTTCCCAAACCATGCTACAGTCTGTGACTTTGAAGGGTTGTAGCACAATTTAGAAATTATAACAAGGTAGCAGGATCTACAATCCTACACAGGTATTCAGGGCTCCTACGCTAACCCAAGGTGCAAGCACTACGTTCTGGTCAGAGGGATGTAGGAACAGGGACAGGGAAGTCCTGCAGGAATAGCTAGATTTGGGGAGAAAACATAGGCTTGAGGTTTATGTTCAATTATTTAACTACCAACAAAGCAGAACCCCAAGAAGGGAGTGAATTTGGCTTTTCTAGACAGTGTAGACATTATTTGGCTTAAAACATGGTCCAGTCCCCTCAGTACCATACAACAAAACTGTGTTTTAACAATGTTTTAGTGTAGATGGGAGTTTAGTTACCAAGTAATGGAATCTATATAGTGTGTCCTCAGTCCTGAATCCCACTTTAGTGTCTTTGTACTACTCCAGCATAGCCATGTCTTATGTTACCCTCCAGATGGTCCCCAGCACAGCAGGCATGCTAGAGGCCTTCCTGTGAGAAGGAGGCATGGCTGGAGTGCTCGCACTACCCTCCAGTAACCCTCCGCTAATTAATAGCCTCCTGGGGGCAGAGACAGCCAAACACATTTTAGCGCAGCCCTGGGCCTATGCTGGACCTGAACTGGCCCCAAGCCAGCCTCAGTACTGGAAAGGCACAAACAAGTGCTCCCACCTCAGCTACACCTAGCAGATTTGTTGCAGCTGAGCACTGAGGGGTATGTCTTACCTGCCTGGCTTTGCCAACTACTGTATAAATATGTTCGATAGTAGTAGTAGATCATTCCTTGTACTATATGTTTACCGAACATTATATTAACACTAAGGGCTTGTCTACACTACCGCTTAAGTTAAGATGATGTAACTTATGTCACTCAGTGGTGTGAAAAAACCACCCCCCAATCAACGTAAGTTACATTGATTTAAAGCAATGTCTCTCACCGATGTCTCTCACCGACATAGCTTTCGCCTCTCCCGTTGACACAGCACGTCTTCACCAGATGCACTGCATCAGCGCAGCTGCACCCATGTAGCACAGTAGTGAAGACAAGCCCTTAGGCTCTGTTCATACTACCACACCCAACAGCCGCAGCTATAGGTGGTCAAAACTTATAAAGAGTGTTTGCAAAAAATTCAACATCCAGAGGTTCATAAATGTATTCAGAATGTTTTGATTGGAATATTGTCAGTTTGGAGTTTTTTCTCTCCTGTCTTTCCCTTTTTACCACTTTCCCCTTTTGACACTGAAAAAAAGAGTGGAAGGGAATGGGAAAAAAGGAAAAATTTAAATGCAAAAATATGAGAACTAACTTCTTTTGGTTTTGGAGTTCATAAGAAAATTTAAATTTCAAAAAATTAAAACGTCACACAAATTTCTGTTTTAAAAAAGACTTTTTACAACACTTTTTAAATCAAAAAATGTCTGCCATCTCTTGCCACAGCAGTATTTGAAAATTCACATCAAGCACTATTCCAGTTATTGATAACTGAGTGTTTGTAACTAGCAAACATTAATGCCCCGGTGCAGAAAGGGATAAAAAAAAAACACACACACAAATGTAAGCACATATATATTTGTTAAAACCATGATGCAATCCCTAGGTTAAAGTGGAAATTGTTGACAAAGGGTCACTGAACCAAACAAAAGGGTAAAAAGAGAGCTGGTAGCACATGAGTAAGTAGTGATATTGCCAAGTGTAACAATGTTCCACAATTGGCTAACAGTAATAGCTCTCTCCTCTTTCTCCCGCCACTACAGTCGTGGTCAGGACTGTCTGAACTTGTGCTTCCCACTGGTCAGCTTGGAATATTACATCAGGGCAATAGTTAAACAGTTCCTTTCTTCTGTCCAAGTGGCCTGAGAATGGCTTCATTCACCAGGGAAGCAGAGGATAATCTTTAGCCAGGGAGAACCCTCCCAGCATAACTGGAGCAACCTCCGCATCATTAATGGCCACAGTCACCTGGAGGCAGCTTCCTTTATTCATAAAGGCAAACAGCCGAGTTCCAAAATATCCTAGCATGATGGACCTTTGCAGACCACCATTAATGTTCATGCACCATTTATGTTTATGCGCCTTCGACGGTGCTTAATCAGGCGTTGGAGCACCAGGAAGAAATACCCCTTTCTATTTATAAACTCTGAGCCCTGGTGAGAGGGGCGAACAATAGGCACCTGGGTTCCATCAATTGCCCCAATACAGTTTGGGAACTCTATGTGTGCAAAACCATCAATAATCTCCTGAGCATTACAAGCTTTATAACTTGGTGCACTACCTTAATGCACAGCATCACACACCTGTATGACAATGCCCCTAACAGTTGATCTCCCTATGCCAAATTGGTCTACATATTCAGGCATCTGAGGCTCACTCTACAGCAGGGGTCGGCAACCTTTCAGAAGCGGTGTGCCGAGTCTTCATTTATTCACTCTAATTTAAGGTTTCGTGTGCCGGTAATACATTTTAACATTTTTAGAAGGTCTCTTTCTATAAGTCTATAATATAACTAAACTATTGTTGTATGTAAAATAAAGAAGGTTTTTAAAATGTTTAAGAAGCTTCATTTAAAATTAAATTAAAATGCAGAGCCCCTGGACTGGTGGCCAGGACCCGGGCAGTGTGAGTGCCACTGAAAATCAGCTCGTGTCCCGCCTTCGGCACGCGTGTTATAAGTTGCCTACCCCTGCTCTACAGCATTAAAAACAGCAGTATAAACATTGCAGTTCGGGCTGGAGCTCAGACTCTGAAGTACTGAGAGACAGATGGGCTTTACACGCCAACTACTGTGCGTCAACTCAGTATAAACTGAACCCCCCCTTATAGACAAGGCCTCAGTTGGTGTAAGTTGACACAGCTCCATCAAGGTCTCAAGAGCTTACATCAGCTGAGGATCTGATCCTATGCCTTTTAAAGACTTTATCCAGGAATTTTCTATGTTATGAGGACATCGTTAAAAAGGTTAGATTCCATCAACACTACAAAATCATCAAAGTGTTTCAATCACATTGGGGACAAGAGTATTGTAACCAGTTCCCTTGACATCTGGTAAGTGTAGGTTAGATGTGTGGTTCTGTGACACATGGCCAGAAAGGGTTAAACATCCTGCAAATTAAACAACACTTAAAAACATGTGGGAAGATAATGTTTGTGGTTTTGTGTATTTACGTATATATGGGTAGCGGGTGGACAATGTAATCAACAGTCCCTGTCTATGCTGTATTCTGATAATTCAGTCAAAAGAACATCCTAGCATTTAAATGAATTGAAAATATGGGCTATCTCTGTATTCATCTCTCTTTGAAATGTATACCAAGTCATCTGTGAATGGTGGAGGAACAAGCAAATTGCCTTATGTTAATTCGTATTAGCTAAGTACTGGTGATGGACCTCCTTCAAAGTCATGCTAATTACCTTTCATTCCCGGAAGAAATCCAACTTGTCAAAAAGGACATGAAATTGTATACAAGATCCTTGCATCCTGATCCTGTTCATCTCAGATCTGCATAAGGCTTCATACAGGGGAAGCTTAGGCCATAAGGACTGAGATCCCAGTCCTAAACTGAAACATCCTGCAATGACATTGGACTATAACCTATGAACTACTTCTGAAAGAACTCTTTGCAACTACAAAGCTCACCATCTCTGCTATGAATCTGAATCTTAAGAACTGAACTCATGTCGGTATGTATACTGATCTTTTAACCATACTCTCTCTCTCTCTTTTGTTTTGTAATAAATTTTAGTTTAGTTAATAAGAATTGGCTGTATGCATGTATTTGGGTAAGATCTGGAATATTCAGTAACCTGGGAGGTAATGTGTCCGATCCTTTAGGATTGGTAAAACCTTTTCTTTTATATGATGAAATAAGATTTTCAGAAATCTTCATCGTATTTGACGTGGATACCTGGATGGAGGCCTTAGTCTGGATCACTTTAAGGAAACTGTTGTTTGAACTACTGAGTAACCAGTAAGGTATAAAAGAAGCTGTTTTATGCTGGCTTGGTAAATCTAAATATTGGAATATCCACCAGCTTTTGGGGGATTGTCTGCCCCATTCTTTGCAGTTCACTCTAATTGAGTGACCACAGCTGGCCCCCACTGGGACCCTGGTCACAGGTTGCAAACCACATTTCAGCTGCGTTTGAGCATAACAGTGTTTTTGCAAACATTGATATAAGCTCTGGTGTGGGCAAAGCCTTACATTATGAAAACTTCTGGATAGTTCTCAACAGGATCCAGAGGAGATCAAATGGATATTTCACAAAAACCCACATTTGTCTGCTTCTTCTATCTAAGCCTGCTAAGTACTATTTACTTGAAATAGTTTTCTCATCACAAAAAAGACAACATTTCCAATGTGAATGCTGTTTCAGTTATGTGAAATCACTTGTTTAAAAATTAATTACTGTCTCAAAATATTATTCCATTTTTATGTATTATACAGTTGACCTTATCTTAGATTTTTGTTTGTGTAAACTGCTTACATTACTATCCTTCTTATTAATATATGGAAAATGATTAATTATATGGTCAACGAAACCAGGAGAACTCAAATCATGTGTGTCCTGAAGGCAGGAAATGTCATCGGGTTATATATTGCCATAAATATTTCTAGTATATTCAGCAGTTTCCAACTGTGCCTGTTGCAATGTGACCTACAGTATTTGGTAAACAGGTGTACACCGTCATTACTGTGGTGAAATCTGAACATATTAGTGCCACACAAATGGTTTTATCTTTTAATATGATTTGCTGTCTCAGAAAATATGTCCATGTATTTCAGGCATTTAAAGGTAAATTTGGCTCTAGAAATTAGCTGCTGATGTTGTTCACTAACACCTACACAGACATCTTGTTTTAGGTGAAATCCTCCCAGTCGATTCTATGCATACATCTCAAATAAGCGATTAAAATAGCTACAATGTGTTAATGGGGATTCTACCATTCTCTATGGTTTTATGCTAGATGCACAGCTTTCACTTTGGAGCTTCACGTGTAGTCCAGAAAAAAATTAAGGAGAGGGATACTTAGAAGAAAACATGTGGCAGTCACCTATGCTCCTGACACAATCTTAAATTAAGACCATTTCACATAAAAGGGGAAAATGTGTTTGTATTTAGGGCTATTTATTCCTAAATAAAAATGTTCTTCCTGTTTATAGGGAGAAATGAATGATATACAGCTGCTTACTCAAAACTGGGATCACTAGACAGATGTCAAGATACATGTATTTTTCTAAGATATGTTTTAAGATGAAAGTCCCATTGCAAACATTAGTATAAAATGTGGATGTAAGACACTCCCCTGGAGGAATCAACAAATTCATTCTGGCACCTTGTGATAGACACAGCTCTATTTACATATGTTTTATGCTATATATAAAAAGAAACTGTATCCATGTTCCTCAGATAAATAGTCTGAAAGTCTCAAAAAACAAGAAGTTTCCCTCAGCAATAATAGACAAGGAAATATTGTATGTAAAATCAATTTGAGATCACCTTTTAAAATTTCAGACATTTTTTTTAAATGAAGCACAATTTGTGAACAGAACATGGAAAACAAAAAGACAAGGTATGCTACAATCAGAAAGCAGGATCTTAGCCACTGAGAAAAGTAAACATAACTGGGAGAGTAAGTGCAGAATATGATATTTTTTAAAAACTCTGGGATAATCCTTCCTGAAACAATTTTTGAGGGTAGCTATTGTTTATGCTGGAAGAGTAGTCATAATTGTGCTTTATATAGTCAGAGTCAGGAGAGTGTGTAAATTCAGATTAGAAAATAAAAGTGAGAGTTTTCCCTGTTTAGCAGCAAGGGAAAAAAGCATCTTGAATCAATCCCACACATTTTAATCCATTCCCAGATGGAAGGCTAACTATTGGTTGAATGCTGACCATGTGTTTGAGCTGTACAGATCTGCAAACCCCTCCCAAGCCAGATCTGCATTGCAGTCAGTGAAGGAACAAGATTTATTTCCTCTACCCTCTTCACATGCACAGATATGTAGACAATCAGGAAATTCACTTGCAGATCGCCCCAGTAATACACTATAGCCTGTAATGTTTAGTATTTACCTAATAATACAATTATTTCTTATTAATGTCTTCCAAGCTGTTAATCATTCATGAGGAATTCATAAAATAAAATATTACTCTTAACACTTTGATTTAAGCAGCAGAAAATATCTTACCTGAATTGCCATAAAGCTCATCATCTGGGTTTGTTTTCTCCTTTGGTAATATTACTTCTGTGAATTTCTCTTTCCCATTCATGGATCTTTTGTTTGGTATCTTTGGATCTTTTCTTTCCTGTGGAGCAGACACCAACATTAGTTAGATCTGTGTCAAAAAATCTTATATTTATTCTTTGCCTCTTTCCATATTGTGATGATTTCTTTATATATATATTTTTAGCAGGGCTGGATTTAAGTCCATTCATTAGCATTACCTTCAACACGTTAGCCTGCATCTTAACTGGGTTTTCAATAGTGGTAAATTAACTCAATTGAGCTAACATAATTGAAAAAACACACCATTTTCTCCTGACAAGACACACCCAACCTCTTTGTCCTTCTTCTGGTCTATACTACAGAGTTAGGTTGACATAAGGCAGCTTATGTCGACCTAACTGTGTAAGTGTCTACACTACACGTAGCTCCCACCAATGTAAATCGACCACTACACTGACTTAATAACTCCACCTCCGCGAGAGGCATAGCGCTGGTCGATGTAGTTAGGTTGATACAATGTCAGTGTAGACACTACATTGCTTGAATTGACTGTTGTTGCATTCCAGAAGCCATCCCACAATGCCCCACACTGACAGTTAAATTGGTGCAAGCACTCCTGGTGAGCTCAGATGCCAGCGACACCAGGACCATAGTGTGGACATGCAAAAGCAATGTAATTAATGCGGTGGCTGCACACTGACATAAGTTAGGTTGACTTAATTTTGTACTGTAGCCTTGCCCTAAGATTTAAAGGTGATGTGTTAGCTAACATTAACACATTTGAAAAGCATACACAAAGCACACTGCCTCACTTAGCTGATCAAGTTAAAGCCTAGGGTAACTCAACCAGTTTTGCATTTTTAAACTTATACACTGCCTTGTCTACATTAGATTTTTCAAATATGTTTGCTAACACATTCTAACATTACCTCTTTATATCCTAGCCTAGGAAATGGGTTAACTAGTAATATTAGGCCCTTTATCCCTTGAGCCAGCCTATCCTGTGATCCAGCCACTGGAATGCAACTTTGTTCACAAACTCACATTCACACATTACACTGGCACCTCAAGAAGCTGCCTTTGCCTGATTTTTGGAGGTCTTATTCATTATTTGGTAAGTCTGAATAGGCCCTGGAAAAACATGCCTGGTAAGCAATTTCCACCTCATTTTTTGACAGGGGGGGCTCTCTTTTAGTCAAGAAAACCGTTTGTTCAATGATACAATTTAAAAAGAAAAAAATGCCACCAAAACAGTCTGAAAGGAAAAAAGGGAATAAGATTGAGCTAAAACCACAAAACCTAAACCATAAATATGTTCAGATTTGATTACTGTTTAGCACGTTAAAGAGATTTGAATTGTCTAAAAAATTGTATCCAACTCACAGTAATCCAAAGTGTAGATTATTTTCCCATACGGTAAAGGCTAATTGCAGAGCATGTGCGTGTGCACACAAAATCTTTACAAAATATAAACACTTTTGTACAGTATGCTGCTTGTAGAAAAAATCTCTCTCCTGACCCTGAATGAAAACAAAATATACAGCATCTCCAAGGGAAAAAAGCCATTTAAAAGTGCTTTTAGTTGAGCTAGCTGCTGACTATTTAATATTCTTTGTTCACTGTTAGAGCCCCATGAGAGTCACAGCAACCAGATGTGCCTCTCTGGGAGACAGAAGTCATACAATGTAAAGTCTAAGACAGCAGACAGAATAGGGCAGTCATAATTTCAGGGGGAGAAGGTGTTTGGAGTTATTTGTTGTGTTCCTTTGGTTATTGTGTGCATGTATATACATTATATAGACAAAGAGAGAGACTTTTTAACAGAATAGATAAAAACTTATTTAAACCAAACAACGTTTAAAACAGAATAAATGTATAGCTTGTTCAGATTTTTCATCCTGACACTTATAGTCATTTTGGCGCTAGGCATTTTAACATTAATTGAGTGAAGTGAATGTTTGCAGTCTACATTGGATAAAAATGAATATAATTATGACTACCAAAATTTAAACACATTTACATACTGTGTATGTTCCTGTGTTTGCTCAGAAAAAGTTGGGTAATAAAATTAAATACAGAGGTCAAAATGATGGGTCCTAAATAAAGAAGAAATTGCAGATTATATAATAGTTCAAGCTTCTGCAGTAGCATCCATATTTAAATATACAATATTCCTATAAATCCAGTGAAAGTACTGCATACTGAGCAGTCTACTGCCTTGCAAATTCATCTGGACTTTCTTGAACTATATAGCACTCGGGCCAGCTAAAGAGAGATTATAAACCACATGCTTTTTAAAAGTACAAACTACTGTCCATCAGATTTGTCATTGTGAAGGGGAGCCTGAATATTTGCAAAAGCAGCTGGAAAAAAAAGGAGGTGACATCTTAGTTGCCTCCATTGAGAGCTGCTGCTACCTATATGACACATGAAAGAGGAAACTAGAGCCACTAGTAGAATGGATAAAAATAACTACATTACATTTCCATGTAAACAAATGTTGTGTGATCACAAAGGGAAAGGGATATGTCCGGGAGATATGATTAATCAGTTTGAGAATACTTGGGGCATGCTATCTAGCTAACAAAAATTCTATAAACTCCTGTAACTCACTGGAAAAATTAGTAAATGATATTCTGTAGTTCCTTAGTTATTCAGAATGGTCCCATTATAATTTTTTTTTATACCATTATATGCCAGTTTTACAAGAGGAAGATTGTCCTGAATCTCTGTCATTTCATCTAAACTGATGCGTAGTCCTACATCCAGTTCTGGTAAACTAATGTGAACCTGTGTAATGTGAAATCATCAGCCACAATTCACCATTGCCCTGCACTTTATATAGTACTTGAACAATGCAAAGTGAGTGTAAAATGCTACCATTCTCAGTTAGTAGCATTTTACTAACACGTTACATTTGTGCAAAGGACTTCATGAAGCGCATGGTAACTGTGAATCAGGACTATTGAACTCAGACTTGATCTGCCTGTGGATTGGTAACATCAAATCAGAGGAAAACAGACTTCCAGTACTACTGAACACTATTTGAAACCATTTACGCTTCTAACATTATTGTGATAACTGCAGGCGATACATGCACATTCAACCTACTTTCTTGGGATTGAGATTTTTACAATAACGTCTGGAAAACATCATTACACAAAAAGATGATTATAGAAAAAATATATTTAAAGGAACTAATAGGAAGATTACGCTGTCTACTGTTAATGAACAGAATTTCTATGTAACTGTGATTACTCTGTTTAATATTTTGTTAAACCAAATGTATTGATATTACTTGAACCACATTAGTCCCTGAGAAACCATCACCTTTCTCCCACATTGTCATAGATGGATGAGAGTTTATTATTTTGCCTTTATGTTCTCTCCTTATGAGTATTATTACTCCTTTCCAATAAAGTATTTACTGTATATTACACTATCAATTGTATTTTATTTACTGCATGACTACAATGTTAAATTCCACAGATATAGCCTAAGTCAGAGTACTACTATTTCCAGTGCTTAAGTTTAAATATAAATAAAAAGAGTACATCTGAGACCTCAATAACGTCTTGGCTTTTGCAAGGAATACTAAAAAGTTGAACCATATCACTCTTTGATTGCTATAAGGCAATCCTAGCAAAAAACAATAGCAGACATTTTGCTATATTTTTTATTTAAAAAATTTTTTTGGTCAACACTTGCTACAATGATCATTAAATATCTTTGTTGCCCATAGTACCTAATTCTAGGAAACAGGGCATGAGTAAAACAAAAGCCAAATTTAGGGAAACTATTTTATTTGAAAACAAAGCTAGTTAAATGCAGAGAAGTTTGTTTAAATATCAGATATTAAGGGCCAGTTTGGGATTTTTGGTAATGGCCCCTAAGAAGCCATCTCCCCATCAACTGAGAATAGCCAGAGCACAATAGCAATCTGATCACATCCCTTCCCACCTCCAGTACACTCCATACACCAGGGCCAGAGGATATACCATCTCTGCCCCAACTTGGTGGAATGCTTGGTTGATGAAATCCAGTAATTTTCTAACCCCTTTGCATCAACTGGAGTGAACTAGAGCATCTGGCCTGAATCTAAAAGAGCAGTAATCTTCTGAGTACTATAGATTTAAGATACTTGATCTATAGAAAGAAGAGTCATTAGATATTGTGCTGGACATTATGGAGACTTTTTCCCCAAAAACTTTGTTTGTATAACTATTACAATGTGTTTATCAAAAAGAAAGTTTAAATACAAAATTTTAGTTAAAATACAAGCCTTACTATAATAGTAGCTAACACACTTGTAGCAGTTTTCCGCTACATTTCTGCTTATTTACTCAAAACTTTCTGTGTACTGTTTCTGCTCAAATTTTATAGAGCCTTCCCCCACCTGCACCCCTTCAGTAAAACCACACCTATTGACTTACTCCACCCAATAAACTGGTCTTGTGACCATATATAGAGGGAAGGGGAAGCCTACAAAGGGATAAATACTGACTTGCTCTACCTATTATTTTAGTTAAAAGGTGTATTTGAGTTAGTGTATCCTTCTGAAATGGCTATTGCTACAATCAAAGAGGACAAAGATATTCAAGACTATGTAAGAAGAAAGGATGAAGACTTTTACAGGTTGACTAGCTTTGGGGGTTTTTATGCTTATTCTAGTGTCCTTCTCCAAGGAGACAGAAAGAATTGCCTAACTATACTTATAACTATTCAGTTTGTGTCCTTCTTCTAAGCTATATGAAACAAACAAATGGAGTACTTCCCAGTCCTATTTATTGAGTTACTTGACAGTTTGTTAGTCTACTTCTTCCAGTCCCTACACAAGGGTGTGTGATAACAAAATCAAGAGAAACCTGGCCTAATTGGTGATGAGCTTGCTTGTTACAATACTGTAGCTAAAACTTCCAGAGGTAACTGCAGATTGAAACTATTGCCTTTATTTTTAGTACTCAATTTGAGACACCTTAACGTGACCTGACTTTGAAAGTGTAGGTGCTCAATAATTCCTGCAAGTAAAGCTGTTTACAATATATCCAGTTGAATATACAAAAACTAAGGTATGCAAAATCACTCATGAAAAATCTTGACCACATTTGCGCACAATTTAGCATTAATCTAAGATTACTTTTGCAGTATAGATTTCTCAAAAATTACTATTTTGAGACAGGAGGCAAGGCTTTTCCAATATTGCTATGTCTTGTGATTTTTATCATGACTGCAGTGATTTTTGTGGTATTTTTATTTTAATGTGCCCTATGAAAACATGCTGAATAGTACCCATGCATCAATTTCCTTATTCAAAATGGCCACCTACTACTACTACTCAATGGAGCTGATGCCACCAAGATGGCCACTGTTTCCCTACAGTTTCTCTGCATATGGTAGCATGGCTGCCCTTTATAAAGTTAGCTACCATCTCCCACTGTTTTCAGTGAGATTGATGCCATCCCTGCAGGCAAAATGGCTCCTAGTCTATGGTTGAGGGGGTTAGCAGGACACAGGGACTATGAGGAGCAGCAGAAATACTGTGAATGGTGAGAATAAGGTACAGCAGCAGGTGGATCTATAGGGTGCATGGAGGTGTGGGGCTGAAGGGGTGCAGAGTAAAATGATGGGAAGAATGGCAGCAGCACTCCTAGCCTGGGGTAGTGGTGGGGAAGAGATGGCCCCTGGAGAAGGCAACAAGGAGTCTGGTGGCACCTTAAGACTCCTTGTTGTTTTTGTAGATACAGACTAACAGGGCTACCCCCTGATACTGGAGAAGGCAGTCATGCCAACTTTTGCAAACTGATCATGAGTTAAGGCATTTTTTGTTGGCACCTGCAGGAGGAGCTCTGCTGTGATGTGTGAAGTTCCTCTGAGCCTGTGACTTTTTTCAGGGCTGGGCAATGGCATACTAGCAAAATTCTACGTGAGTGCCTTGGGATTGAGGATACTACAGACCTGCCCTACCTACAGGAGTGGCTAGATAGCAGGGAGAGGGACCTGGGGTGAGGGGAAGCAGTGATGTGCTGTTACTCCTCCTGGGCAGAGAAGTCCTAGGGAAGCAGGGGGATTCAGAGAGCTGGTGTTGGTGGGGCACAGGTGGAAAAGTCCCAAGGCAGCAGGGGGTGTAGAGAGTAAATGAAGTATCCATCTGAGCATCCAGGGAGAGGATTGCATCTTGTGTGCATTACTGGTTGACTTTCAACCTGACATTATGACATACTGGCAGAGGAATAAAGGGGAGTTAAGAAATTAAAAAAAAAAGGATTAAAAAACTGATTTTTCTAGGCCAAACTTTGTCTCGTGACTTTTGATCTCTTGAGGGTGGCAATCCTGTGTTCTAGAGTTTAAAAACAAGCACTATTTTATCTCACTAAGTTACTAACTTTCATAATATTCAGCGTTTGACGGGTGGGTTGTTCTCTTTAACTAATGCTGTTGTGTATTTTTGCCCTTCCTCTAATCTGCTGCCATTTTCCATTTTGCTTGATGGAAGTGAGCCCACATTACCACCCGTGAATTGCGTAGGATTTTTGAGGGTGAAAATATGGCTGCCCTTAGAGAAGATGGCTCACCCCCACTCGTTCCAACGGGGAATGAAGGCAATTGGCTGTCAGGGAAGATGGCTGCTCCTTTGAGGTGTCAGATATAGCGGGACGAAAGGCTGGGGTGAGCACTATTGGAAGGGCTGAGAAGGGAGGTCCTTGGCATCTGGAAGGGCAGGGAAGAGAGACTAGGAAACGTGGAGGGGGCGGGGAGGAGCAGGCTCGCTGGACGTAGAACAGAAGTGGGACAGAGCTCCCAGAGAGAGGAGGGTAGAGTCCTTCCAGCAGGTCGGGGGAGGCCCTCATTTTTGCGTATATGTACTTAAGGGTGACTTGATCGTGCGTGGCATATGCAACTCAAGCCCTCTAGGCGGCTTTCCAGGCTCTCGCAGGGATATTCCCTGAGGCAGGGGGCTTGGATTTATGTGTTGCGGCCCTATGTAGATATCCGAGTCATGGGCTCGGGCAGGGCGGGCCACGCGCGCTGCGCCTTCTGAGCAGGGAACATTCGTCTCTCCGCCCCTCCCCACGCTGTATCTTGTACGGATAGCCTCGCCTCCCCTCCCCCAGCTGTGGCCTTTCATACAGCGTTCTTGTTCGCAGCTTCCTTTCCCCCTCAGGGGTCGGGATCGCCCTGCGCCACCCTCCCCGGCTTCCTGGCGGGAAGGGGAGGACAGAAGGAGGCGGCCCCGCCACGGCGCGCGAAAGCTCTGCCGAATTCTCTGTGACTGAGCGCACGCGCTGTCTCGAGCCCGCCTCCCCTCTTCTCACGTGACCCCTCCTCTCCTCTCCTCTCCCTCTCGGCTCCATATTGAATTTGAAACTGAAGGAAACGAGTCTGGTCACAAAATGGAGGTAATCGCCGCCGCCGCGTTAGCGCCGCGTGGAGGGAGCGGGGCTGCTGTCCGGCCAGACACGAGGGAGGGATAGTGAAGCCGCCTCCCCCTGCGCTGCTTTCGTGCCCGGCCGAGCTCCATGCGGGTGGCTTTGGGACGGGAGCGCAGGCAGCTGGGTGTGTCGGGCAGGCTGGCGGCAAAACGGCCCCGCTTCCCCCGAAGGGTTTCCCCCGACCCAGCCGCCTCGGCGTTGCGAAATAGCGCACTGACCGAGGGCGGGGGGAGGGCTGCGCTTCAAGCTCCAGCCCCTCAAGCAATCGGGCTGCGGCCGCCATTTTGCCGCCCTCTGAGCACTCTACCCCCCGGGGGGGAAGATTGACACTATGGGTCCGGCCAGGAAACCGCAATGCTCGTAATAGCCCCCGGCCGGGAGGGTGGGGGTGGAGAGTGAGCCCCGGCCCCCCAGTAAAATCTCACCGCGCGCACCTAAGGGAGGGGCGTAATTTCCAGCAACCCCCCCTCTGCATCGACCAACACTCTCCAGTCGGCACCCGAGAAAGGCTGGGACACCCCCCAACCCACAGCTGCAAAATGCCATCCTGCTGCGCCCCCTTCCCCCTGTAGAGAAACCGCAAAATGCCATCCTTCTCACTGCACCTCCTGGGGGAGAAACCGCTATACGTGACACCTCCCCACCTCCAGAACAGGCTGGCAGTTGCACCCACAGCAGCACAATCCCCACTGTCCCCAGGGAGAGACAAATGTCTAAAGCCAAAGTCTGGCCCGGCCAACAACCAACATGCAGCTGCCACGACTCTGGGAAGAGAGACAAAGGAAGAGTCTCACACGGAATCTGATCCAAAGCCCATTGAAGTCAGACTCCCATTGACTTCAGTTGATTTTTGGATCTGGCCTACACTGAGAGTAAGATACAAAGCAAATCCTACCACCACCCATGGAAGATCCTGTAATGCCCCAGTTGTTGGCGAGAGCTCTTGCACAGCCGTTCCTTTCTCTGTGATCCATTGGGGAGGGATGTGGGTATCCCTGCTCAGTAGAACTCACAGCAAGATTCCACCACTCCGTTTCTCAGGTATCCAGGCCTGAAGCGTGTAAAAGCAACTAGAAGAAAGGGAGAACCTGGCTGCCTCCATTAGTAACTGCTACTACATAAGAGGCAGAGAGGAAACTCCAGACGATAGCATAACAGGTCAGAATAACTTTATGTGTAAGCAATTGTTTTAGTTGCTTCAGGGATGTTGCAGTTTGCAAATGGTAGGGGAGCTGTCCTACTGACATCTAACAGTGTGGATCATGATTAATATGGCTTGAAAATCCATGGTGTGCCTAATCAAATATTTTCCTGCTCTTCACAAATGATAATGCTGCTTACATTGGGAATGGGATGTCTGCAACAGTGTAAACCATTTACATTGTTTCTAGCCCAGTTTTAGTTCTGTTTATGAAACTATGTTTTAAAGGAATCTTCTTCAGATATATTTGCAATATATTATCCTTGTCAGAATTGGCTTAACTACAGCTGTGTTTAAATGCAGTGCCATAACTTTCTGTGAAACACATTGTAGATATAGCACTGCCAAATGTCATGCATGTTGACACTTCTGCATATTGCAAGCCTATCAGGCCTGCCTGCATCCCAGTTGATACTTCATGCATTCAACTGGCCTCTAAGCCAGGGGTGGGCAAACTTTTTGGCCGGAGGGCCACGTTGGGGGTTGCAAAACTGTATGGAGGGCGGGGTACGGAAGGCTGTGCCTCCCCAAACAGCCTGGCCCTTGCCCCTATCCAACCCCTCCCACTTCCTGCCCCCATCAAAACTCCTGACCCATCCAATCCCATCCCTCCCTTCCGCTTCTTGTTCCATAACCGCCCTGGGACCCCATCCCCTATCCAACCCCCCCTGCTCCCAGTCCCCTGACTGCTCTGACCCCTATCCACACCCCCACCCCCTGATAGGCTCCCTGGGACTCCCACACCTATCCAGCCCCCCCCTCCCCCCGCTTCCTGTCCCCTGACTGGCCCCCGGGACCCCTTGCCCTTTATCCAACCCCCTGGACCCCTTACCATGCTGCTCAGAACAGCATGTCTGGCAGCTGCGCCACCCGGCCGGAGCCAGACATGCTGCACTCTCCTCAGCAAGTGCGTGCAACCCTGCCACCCAGAGCGCTGCCCACACAGTGACATGACAGTGGGGAAGGGGCCGGGGGCTAGGCTCCCTGGCCAAGAGCTCAAAGGCCAGGCAGGACAATCTGGCCCACCTGCCTTAGTTTGCCCACCTCTGCTCTAAACACACAGTAGTAGTTCCTCCTGGGCTCCTGTGTTCATTGTGGCACCAGATTTTCAGGCAGCGTCTCCACCCTTCCTGCAGTGCTGGCCTGCATAGAGCCTAACTGGTGGTGACAACAGTGGCTGATAGGAAAGTGAGGGGATTTAGACCCTTAAAAAGGCACAGTAGAGGTCTAAAAGAGGGAATAGATTGGGGGATCTCCTCCCACACCTCTTAACAACTCCCCCAGGCATGTGTTAGCCCAAAACCCACCCATGCTTCCCTTTGGCAGCCCCTGACTGCCTCCAATTCGACCACGTGCCTCCTCCAGCTACCCATAATTCCCTATGTTCTTCAGAAGCAAGGACTAGACTCCTATTTTCTCCAACACCTGCTCTGAGGAATCTTGAGAGAGAAATTGGTGACTTTTACCTCTGAAATGACATACATGAAGCTGCACCAAACTTAACATTGAGGTAGACGGTGTTTGAGGACAATAGAGAAGCTCTGATAGTACTTCATAAATGCTCCTATAAAAGCTTTTATTTCTAAGCAGGATGCGTTATTTAAATCACAGCATTTAAATTTGGTTTAAAATCTGATCAAATTAAAGTTTGATTTAAATCTTGTCTTGTCTTAGTTTGCAGAATAAAAGTTCATTCTCGTTTAATGTAGAATCAAAACTTTTATTTATTGCATGCATTAAATGTGTAGACTGTCTACCTAAAAAGTTAATAGTTCTGTTTGGTAACTTGCACATGTGATGGTCAAACAGTTACTTGGTTTACTAATTACATTTTTCAAATATCATTGTTGGAATAAACATAGAATTGCTCCTGATTTACTAGATTCTACTGGATTGCTATATTTTGCCGAATGTTAGAATTAAATCTAAAACCAACATACAGTATTAAAACTATTTATTTTTCCCTTATTGGGGATTCCTATATTGGTAACAAAATGGGATAATTTTAGATTATTGATGCTTCTTGCCCCATGAAGAACTGTACATCTGACTCTTACTAACTGGGGTCTCTGCCTTCCCAGGATATTCTTCAGTGGCTGAAATAAAAGTACATTGAAATCACTGATTTACATATATCCTGTAAAAGCTAAGTATATAAAAGCTAAGTTTAGTAAACTGACTGAATTATCACGAGGGCAGAGGAAAAACTGTCCTTGTGTTTTCAGCTTATACTTTACTTCCACTTTAGAATACATTTACCAGAATATTTCACAGTTGAAATTTCATATGGTGACTAGAAAATTTAGATGTTGACTAAATCTGTGTGCAGTTGTTTCCAGCTATTCATTTAGAAGTGTAGAGGAAATTGAGGGCCTAAACTTCAGTATTAACTGAAATAGCCAAGGAGTAAAGGGGGACATGCTGCCTTTCACTTGTTAAAGGACAATAATCTAGTACAGGGGTTCTCAAACTTCATTGCACCATGACCCCCTTCTGACAACAGAAATTACTACATGACCTCACAAGGAGGGACAGAAACCTGAGCCTGCCCAAGCCCTGCTGCCTGGGTTGGGGGAAAATGGGGGAAGCAAAGCCCAAGGGTTTTAGCTCCAGTTGGGGGGCCTGTAACCTGAGCCCCACTACCCAAAGCTGAAGCCTTTGGGCTTCAGCCCTGGGATCCAGCAAATCTAACGCCATCCCTGGCGACCCCATTAAGGATCCTGACCCACTTTGGGGTTCCGACCCACAGTTTGAGAACTGCTGATCTAGCACATGAGTTAAGACACTTTTCAATCTTGAAGATTCTTGTTGACTACCTCCCTTATTTGTGACTGCATGTGCCCTTGGTAAGTGTAAGCCATTGCTTACAAGACAGATATTAGAAATGTTATAGGTTTTTAGCTTTAATTAAACTTACAACGGGAAACAAAGATAAGGCAAAACCATCTGACCAGTTGTACTCTACATACAAATCACTAGTGGTCAACTGACAGTGGCATTAGAGGATTCTTGCATTAATGTCTAAAGTAAAGCATTAGAGCAATATTTACTGTTATGGCAATTGTTTTTCCCATGTTATAGTGCTCCAGTCTTGTAGGCTACTTGCTCAGTGAGTAGAACACAAGGGGAAACATATCCAATAAAGTAGGGAAATCATCCTGTTAATAAATAATATTTGTTAAACATTGGAGGCTTTAAAGCAGTGGTAGGCAACCTGTGGCCTGCCAGTGGTTTACCCTGATGGGCTGCAGGTTGCCCATCACTCCTTTTAAAGGATATCCGGAATAGAATCTAAGACCAGAAATGAAATTTTATGTAGTAAGATGAATCATATATTGACTATGATAGCTATACAACAGCAGTCAGATTTCATGGTTTTATAAATCAACTGAAACATTTTTTTTCAGACCTCACTTCCCTAACTAGCAATTAAAGTAACTATCTTAAAAATAACCTAAAGGTTAAACACAAAAAACAAATCCCGTTGCAGCACTCTTCCTCTAAGCTTCCATCTACTGGCTTGTAACTTGTTCTATTTTTTTTATAGAGCTTTGCCCCATTGCCATACCCTGCCCCCCCTTAGTAAAGCCACTTGTTTGTTCCAACCCATGGAAAGGCATGCATCTTTACATATGGGGAAGAAAAAGACCCACAGAGGTAAATACTGACTCATACTACTTGTTTCCTAGGTTAAAAGGAGCAACTGAGTTAGTGCATCCTTCCAAAATGTCTGGGATCAAAGAGGAGAGAGATATTGAAGACTACAAGAGGAAAGGAAGAAGATCTTCACAGGTAGTGTTTCCTTTATTTCTTAAGTTCATTCTGGTTCTCCTATATGGGTAGATGAAAGAGTCTTGTCTGTCTGAATGTTTCTATGCCAGGTATGTAACAACACTTCACCATTCATCCCTGCTGGGCTCTATTAACAACTTGTTCAAACATTCCCATCCCTTGCATTACAAAAACCGAAACAAAACCGGGTCAAGCAACAAATTTGTTTGCTAAAATGTTATGTATAGTTTATTACTTCTACAGGATAGACTCTGAGAATGAGATAAAATCTGTACTTCTATTCTGTTACTATAACAAAATTTATCTTACAAATGCCCTCATAGTTGCTAATTTTCACTGAGGTGTTTTCTGCTTTACTGCTGATGCTCAGGAGCATCAGCAGTAAATTAATGAATTCTTGATTTTATTCAGAATTCCTTCCATTTGTCTCAATGAGAGGGAAGACAAGCTATCTGTAACTAAAATGAACAACAATTCTCTACAACCTCTGAGAATGGAAGTGAGACTATATCTCGTAAAAGTGATAACTTCCCTATCAGGTCCTTCGGCATTTTTAGTCCTGAGAAAAGACTTGGGTTTTGTAATCTTTCCTTGTAGGTCAGGTTTTCTAAACCTTTTATCACTTCTGTTCCTCTCTCTCCTTTGGACTTGCTCCAGCTTACCTGCATCTTTCCTAAAATGTAGCACCCAGAACTGGACCCAGTACTCCAGCTGAAGCCTCACCAATGCCAAGTAGAGTTGGAATATTACTTCCTATGTCTTACTTACAACACTCCTGTCAATACACCCAAGAATACTAGCCTTTTTAAACTTCTTCATATTGTCTCATTCAGTTTGATCTATTATACCCCCCAGATCCTCTTCAGCAGTACTACCACCTTCAGCAGTACTACCACTACATTTTGTAATTGTGCATAAGGATATTTTGTATCAAAAGTGGTCCTTAAACCTTTTAAAAACAAGGTTACAAGGTTAACTATTACTTTTTTGCATCTTTGGATAGAGTGTAACATCAGTCGCTCAGTCTCTGAACCCACAAGCAAAAAATGAGTTTAATGGTCATTTTAGGGCTGCAGATTTCATGGTGGTGAAAATGTTATGGATGTGGTTTCTCTGACTTCCATGCAGGAACGCTTTAGGTGGGTTGGCCTGCCAGCCTGGTGAAGAGGGGAGGCCCTGAGGATGGGGTATGTCAGAGCAAGCCTGCCCCACATTTGTCCCTCAGTGGTGGCTCCTATGGGGTAGGGCCTGGTTCTCCATTCAGGGCTTTGCAACATGGGCAAAGGGTCTCAGTGCCCCCATGACTGAGAAGTGACCAGGCCAAACCTGAGTGCTGATGTGATTCCATGCAATAGATTGCAATATCCAGAGCAGGGAGTCAGGCTAAGTCCTACAGGATGTAGGAGCTGCCATTGGGATGAATGTAGGGCAGGCTTGCTCTTCAGCCTCCATCCCCTTCCTTACTGGGCCAAGATTAGAGTTGCTGTGCAGAAGATAATGGTTCTGTTGTGCATGTTGGTGCTCCCTCAGCAGGGTGAGGAGGAGAACATGACAGAGGAAAGGCTGTAGACACTGGCCTATGATTTTAACAAGATACTATGTTAAAGTATTGTCTAAAAAATCACAACCTATGGCTTTTACTAAAGTTACCATGACTTGCTGATTTTCTTGATTAAAAATGTCATGACAAATCTGCACCCAGTTTTCCAGAGGACAAGTGTCTCCACCAAACACTGTCACTAACGGTCTTATTTTTGGTCTCTGAAAATACTTGGGGGTTGAATAGGCTTGGAGATTGAGCTGATAGATTCTTAGCTAGGGTTGGTCCCTGCAGATCAGTTGGTATACACTGACAGTGCCAATACAAGCTTCTCCACAGTTCCTATCTGCATGTCTTTTTTCCTGTTGATAAAGGATATTGATATCTTGGGCTGTGAAAACAGCACCTGTAAGTAATCTGGGAAAACACTGTAATCTAAGTGTTCCCCAGAAGCTGTTGTGCTATAAATATGAAACAAGTGAACTGGTGTTGGAGCTGCTTTCCAAAACGTAATTTGCTGTTGCACTTAAGTGCTTTTTAGTCTTCAGTGGCTAACTTTGTGTCTCCAGACAAAGCGAAGGATTCTCATGGAGTGCTGTGCGGGCTTGCAGAGGGGTTTTGGCAGCGGTTTCTACATGTAGGTGGAAATGCTGGGATCTGGGGGTGCCTGTACAAGGGAAGGACAGAGACTTAAGGAAGCGGCGCGTTCGCACCCGGCCATGTGTTGTATTTCGCCCCTCCCTCATGCGCTCCTGTTGTGGCTGCTTAGTACAAGGAGCCTGGGGTCTCCAAACAGAAAATGTTGGTCTTGCCTATGGGGCCAGAGACGCTGCTCCCACAGGAGAAAGAGGGACAGGCCCTCTCCCTCCTCCCCTTGCCAGTAAGCGACAGCTGGGTGCGCGCGCTGGTTTCAAGCCCGCCTTCCTCCTATCACGTGATTCCGCTTTCCTCTCTGCTCCATATTGAGGCGAGGGTGAACACGGCGACTCGTGTCCGGTCACAAAATGGAGGTAACCGCCGCCGCGTTAGCGCTGCGCCGGGGGAGCGCGGCAGCTGGCCTAGACTGCCGGGAGAGGGGGGGGGGGCTGGCGGCGGAGCGTGCCGCCTGGGCCGGGTGGAGCAGAAACTGGCCGCTCCCGCTCCGGAATTCGCCCCCTGAATAGGCGTCTCGGCGCCGCGAAATGGCGCGCAGCCCCGCAGTGTGGGCTGGGGGGAGGCTGCCCTTCCTCTACGCAAGGGGCTGCGAGCGCTTGTGCTGCGTTTCCTCTCCATTGCAACCACTGCTCGGGAGGGAAATGGAACAGGCTGACAGGAGTATAATATTCAGCGTAATTCTCAATCCTGGAGACTAACACCACAGTCCATCTCACACACGCATGAGGGACAATGCTGATCCCATCCGCAGGAAACTAACATCTAGAAAACCCCAGCCATCCGTCCCCAGAGAGAATGAAATCCTTAACAAGTTAGCCCCGCTTCCCAAGCGACAAACTCCCAGAAAAAAAAAATCTTCCTGGAGAGCTTCTTTAAAATAGAAACATCCCCCTTTCAGAACTCTCATGCAAAAAAAAGAGAGATGGAAAATCACTACGAGGAGAGTGCAGTACCCAGCAAAATACCTCCTGCCTCAGGGAGAAACTAATACACCAAGATCTCTTCCTTCTTGCCCAATGAGAATACAATACACAAGAAATCCCAAGGAAAGACTGCAGTTTGTGCAGGAACCAGGGGGAGAAAATGACACAGCAGAATTCCCCTACCACCAGCAATGACACTTTTCAGTTCTTCAGTCATATTTCTGGAGCATAGATAAGACCTATTTTTCTCTTATTTGTATATTTATATTAAAATGGCAGGCCTGATGCATGTTGAAAAACAAAAGGAACCGGGTCCACTTTTTCTCTTTGTAGGTCCCTTTTAACAAAGGAACCCAGCTCAGTTTTTCTGTTAGCAGGCTCAACTGCCAAACAAAATTCATGTTGAGATAGCTTTTCTTCGCACTTCCTTTTTCTCCATTACTGTGAGCAGGCAAGTTTGAAATATTCAAGACCTGTACTTATTATTGCTGTAAATTCAGTGCCTGCTAAGACTAAAACAGACAGGCACAGCAGGGAAAGGAGCATGTGTACATATACAATCAAAAACAAAGCTGGCTAATGTAAATGTAAAAAATATGTTGTAGGTTAAATACTGACTCTTTAGCATATGTCATGTAAAATTATGAATGCTGCTGATTGCATTATATTGCAGTTGTATCAAGCAATAATTACACCATGACTAAACTTGAACCTTTAAAAATTTTAAATACAAATGTAACTAAAGTATTTGGAGTAAAGGTACTCAAATATTTTCAGAGTCTGGACCATTTAAAGTATTTCATGACCCATGTCTCCCACTTGCAGTCACAGGACCCCTGAAACCCCCCTCTCTGCTTAATCATTACATAGTATTTGTATGGTAACTAAGTCGGTTGTTTTAAAATATAAAACTAATATGAGGGGGGGAATGCCTTTGGATACCTATAGAGTTTCTCATCTGAAAATGAGAGCCAGCTCTTCGTGAATCACCAGCCATTGGTCTTTGCACTATAGTTTGGAACCCACTTAATTGAATATTTCCCAGAAGTGGTACAAAATTCAGCCTTAAGCCTTTGTTTGCTAAGCACTCTTGAACAAATAACTTATAAATATGTTGTCCTTCAAAGCAGCCATATTGCATTCACTCAAAGGGAAATACATTTTTTTCCTGAAAAAAGCCAAATGACCTTCCCTAACCTGAGAGCAGGACTGGAATGCTCCACTTGCAGATTGGAGTGGCAGATCACCTCTGTCTGAGGCCAGGGTTACTTGATCCATAGAGTTGTATCTGCAATCAGCCATCCTTCAGCTTGCCCTGTGTCTGCCCCACATTAGCCTGTTGGGAGCAGATGCAGTGGTCCCTCATGCACATCCCCACTGTAGGGCTTTAATTGTGCACAGGGCCTTGTGCCAGCACTCCACTCTGGAGTGTTTCCTGTTTCTTATTTTGTGACTATGCCTTCATAAACATTAAAATATTCTTCTACTGCTTTTCCCACGTGAGCTGTTGTGTGAGTTGCCCAGTAGTCTTAAAGAGATCTAATCAACTTGAAACACTCTTTAATTTTTAACCTGCTATGTAATTTAGTAAAACCTGTGGTTACAATAATTGGTAAGTTTGCCGAAAAAATATTGTACATTGTCAGCACTTAGTCAGTTATCTCCTTCATTGCTTAAGTCACTTGAAACTAATAGGAAGGAGAAAACCCCTTATGTCTTTAAAACTTAAACAAAATTCAAAGTATACTGTTAAAGCAGTGGTTCTCAAATGTTTGTACTGGTGACCCCTTTCACACAGCAAGCCTCTGAGTGCGACCCTCCCTTATAAATTAAAAACACACTTTTTATATTTAACACTACTTTAAATGCTGGAGGCAAAGCGGTGGAGGCTGACAACTCGTGGCCCCCCCCCCCCCCCCATGTAATAACCTCGCAACTCCCTGAGTGGTCCCGACCCCCAGTTTGAGAACCCCTGGGTTAAAGAATTCCCTGAGAAGCTGCACTCTGGAAAACTAAACTGTGCATTTAATTTTAATAGCTCACATTAAAATTTAGCTCAACTAAACTAGAAACAAGCTTTTCCTTACTTTTGCTTTCCAATACAGTAGTTGTTCCTCCAGCTTTAACCTTGTTTCATGGGCCCAGCTCAAGAAAGTATCTTGGGGGCCCTTTTTTCACAGCATTGTTGTGAGATTAGTGTTTCAAGATACTTTACATTGTGGCCTTTTAGAAAAATGTTTGTTGAATGAAGACCTAAAATAAGCTTACACTTAATTCAGATTTCCAAAAATGTCTTAAATTTGATCTACAAAAATAAGTCATAGAAGATGTTCTAGCATGACCTAAATGTTCTTTTAAAATACTTGTAATTGCTTCACTAATTTGTATAAGATTCACATTTTTAAGCGCTGTCTTCACATGTCCATGCAGCTTTTTGCAGCAGTTTAACTAAATCTGTTTTTAAAATAACACCTTCAGGTAAATCAGTTCAACCCTGTCATATAGAGAAGATCTTGTTTCACTTTTGGACAAGGTGTGGGGCCACAATGCTTTTTGTTATACTTTCAGACTAACATAGCTAATGGCTGTTGGTGGATGGAATTGTTGCTGTCCAGTCAGAAAGGTTGGCAAAGGAGACATTTGAATCTTGCTATAAGAAAGCTTTTACAACTTTGTTTGCCTCTGTACAGGGGCCGAGATGCTCAAAAAGTGGCTGATTTTGTATATCTTAGTTTTTGGTTGCTTATCTTTGAAAGATCCCATCCTCTGAAAATTGGACCCCTTTATAGTGTGGGCTCCCAAAGTCACTTGTCACTTAAATCTAGCAAAACAGCATGTTCTCAGACCACTGAGACTCTGGACTTCAGTTCCTTGACGGTGCCCTTTGGCTTGGTGTCTTGCTTTATTTTTAACCCTGTAGAAGTTATTTGCCAGTATATAGTGGTGGCTCACTTATAATGAAATCCGTAGGATATAGTTCCTGAGACTTGCAGATCAAATAGCATTAACATGCCATAGATATTTGGATACACTTTAAAAATAAACTGTTTGATTCTCTTGTATCTCCCTTAAGTATGCCAAACTTGTAATATTAAAATTCAAAACCAAGTTCTAGCCTGCTAAACAAAACCACACATCACTAAAGAAGCTAACCAGTGGAATTACTTAAACCTATTCTTCTTCACCAAATGTTAAACGTTTTTTACTGTTGTGAACAAAACTTATTTAAATATTTATATTATGAAAAAAAACTCAGAAGAATTGTTAGTAATGCTACCAAACTTGTTAACTTGATAGGACACAAGTGTTTGGTGTAGCTTGCTGAGAAAATGTCTTGTTTTTGCAGGGCCATGACCCGAAGGAGCCAGAACAGTTGAGAAAACTGTTCATTGGAGGCCTGAGCTTTGAAACAACAGATGATAGCTTAAGAGAACATTTTGAAAAATGGGGCACGCTCACAGACTGTGTGGTAAGTTGTCATAATTCAAAAAATGTTTCTGAAACAATGTAAATATCTAAATGTAGTAAGATGATAGCATGTCTCTTATGCTCTTGTAGGTGATGAGAGACCCACAAACAAAACGTTCCAGAGGCTTTGGTTTTGTGACATACTCTTGTGTGGAAGAGGTAGATGCTGCAATGAGTGCTCGACCACATAAGGTTGATGGGCGTGTGGTCGAGCCCAAGAGAGCAGTTTCTAGAGAAGTAAGTCATAACTTAATTTGTACTGAGTATATTAAGAAGTCATGAGAAATATAAAGTACTAAATATAATTTCTGGCCTTCTAGGATTCTGTAAAGCCTGGAGCACACTTAACAGTAAAGAAAATATTTGTTGGTGGAATTAAAGAAGATACAGAAGAGTATAATTTAAGAGACTACTTTGAAAAATATGGCAAGATTGAAACCATAGAAGTCATGGAAGACAGGCAGAGTGGAAAGAAAAGAGGATTTGCTTTTGTAACTTTTGATGATCATGATACAGTTGATAAAATTGTTGGTATGTGACTGTTATAGAATGTGAAATTACTTGAAATAGTATAACTGATTTTACACAGACCTGAACCATGCATGGAATGTGTTATTAGTAAGCAAATAGTTGACCGAAAGCATGCTACAAGAAATATTGCATGTAATATAATCTTTGCTTTTAACCTGTGCTTATGCTTTTACTAAAGCTTTGTGTAGCTCATGTTCTAGTGAACAGTGAAAACGAGAAACTATTTCAAAATTGTTTATTTTCTAGTTCAGAAATATCATACTATAAATGGACATAATTGTGAAGTGAAAAAAGCACTTTCCAAGCAAGAGATGCAGACTGCTAGCTCACAGAGAGGTAAGTTTGAGGTGGTGCATAATGGGCTATTTTTTACATAGCTTAGTTTGCATTTCATTTAATATATGTAAAATGTCTTGTAGGTCGCGGGGGTGGCTCAGGCAACTTCATGGGTCGTGGAAGTTTTGGAGGAGGAGGAGGTGGTGGTGGTGGAAATTTCAGCCGAGGAGGAAACTTTGGTGGCAGAGGTAGATGATTGAGTCTCTTTCATATTTCATCAAAATGAGATGTTGGCTCAACCAGACTTGTATTTGTTCATGAAAACCTCTTTTCTTTCCACCAGGAGGCTATGGTGGCGGTAGCGGTGGTGGTGGGAGAAGTGGAAGCTTTGGGAGTGGTGATGGATATAATGGATTTGGCGATGGTAAGCATATCCTAATACCACTTGGTCAGAACTGGCTTTGGACTTTGGAAAGTGAGGTTATTTTGGCAGTGATTGTTTACTTGGATATTGTGCAACATGAGTTGAATGACTTCCTTTTGATATTTTTTTTTTCAGCGCAGTTACATGTTCCCTAGATGAGCAAGCTGGTAAAAATGAAACTGATCCAAGTGTAAACTGAGCCTTAAACACATCTACATTTAAGTAAATGATAGTCAAATAATTCATTGAGTGAAAACAGTTAAATGAAAGCTAACTTTTTCCAGTCCCTATGCCTGTTACAGCTGAAACCTCAAGGGTCAGATATGACAAGATGACATGAAAGTTGACTTAATATCTGAGGTTCATATGTAAAAGATTTCATAAACTTGTAATCTTAGCAGACTTGGGTTTGGATAAGCATCCAAACCAGTGTCTGGACAGAACTTCTGGAAGTTTTCCATCAGCGAGATGTGTAAGTGGCACTTCTGCCTTTGAAAACAATAGAGGAAATAGAACAGTAGACTATTTTATAATTAAAGCTACTTTATTGCTTTTGGTACAGACACCGATTAATGTGTTGTGACTTACTTAGCTATTAATTTATCAAAGAATGTTCTTGTAGCTGAAAAAACTTAGCATTTCAGTTGCAGCATACTTATTCTACTTAAATCTATACCTAATTTTTTTTGGTACACTGACTAATCTTTCTTTTTTAGGTGGGAACTATGGAGGTGGCCCTGGTTACAGTAGTAGAGGGGGTTACGGTGGTGGTGGTGGAGGACCAGGATACGGAAACCCAGGTGGTGGATATGGTGGCGGCGGTGGTGGTGGAGGAGGAGGAGGTGGTGGATACGATGGTTACAACGAAGGAGGAAATTTTGGTGGCGGTAAGTAGTAGTTGCAGATCTTTAAAATGTAGCCTATAGCTCGCAAATATAAACTATATAGAACCTAAAATTACGGGATATAGTAATGATTTCTAGAAATGACAGGTTAGGGTTTGGCCCCAAATATAATCAACATAAGGATATTGCAGACAGGGTAAGCGAACTTTCCTTATGTTTATACTTAATTGTACAGTCTTCCATTGCTCAGGAATTTTTTATAAAGAGCAATGACCATAATTTTTGGGGTGGAGGGGGGGAGTAGCAGGTAGAGGAGAGACTTTTTTCTGATGTCTTGAGCGAGGAGGAGTAGAGAATTCCCAGGACTATGCCCAACTTAATATATCAAAATTCTGTATAACGTGGCATGAAGGTATTTAGTTTAATCTTTCATAACCTGCAGACTAGTGCTATTTTGGCCAGAAAGTTAAGATACAAAACTTACCTTCCTCCATCCTGTGACCTCAGCAAGGTTTGAACATCAAAGTCTGTATAAGACATTTAAATACTAACACTAAGTATTTCAGTTTATTGCATTTTCTTTCATTAGAAAATGAGTGCAAAATTACTAATTAGACTGCAAAAGTCAGGAAATTAGTCACTACCACTGTCTTGATATGTAAACTATATTTGACAATTACATATAGGTTAACTATTAGCAAAAGGTTGCATTACTAAGTCCCTGTGTGTTATGAATGGGTAAAGAAGGGAGGGGCATTTTTGAAAAGTTGAAATATCACCAATGTCTATACATGCAGCTTTCAGTGAGGACACTCTCAGTGTTTTTGGTTACATAATGGTGTATTAGAATAAAGACCAGGTCTACACTACACGTTCTTGCTAGTATAGCTGTATTGGTCAGGAGGGTGATACCTGATCAACATAGCTGTGCTGGTAAAAATCCTTACTGTAGGATGCAAGTACACTGGCAAAACTCTGCTTTTGCCAAATGTAGCGTACATCCCTTGGTGTCTGGAATAAGATATGCCAACAAAAGCAGTTGTGAAGGTACAAGCTGAACTCATACTAGGAGTACTCTGCCATTGTAATATACCCCTATAAAGCCCACCTCAGGCTTGTCTATGGGGGTGTGAGTTGCAGTATGCACTAAACTAGGGGTCTGCAACCTTTCAGAAGTGGTGTGCTGAGTCTTCATTTATTCCCTCTAATTTAAGGTTTCGCATGCCAGTAATATATTTTAATGTTTTTAGAAGGTCTCTTTCTATAAGTCTATGATATATAACTAAACTATTGTATATAAAGTAAACAAGGTTTTTAAAATGTTTAAGCAGCTTCATTTAAAATGCAGAGTCTCCTGGACCAGTGGCCTGGGCAGTGTGAGTGCCACTGAAAATCAGCTCGCGTGCCACCTTTGGCACACATGCCATAGGTTGCCTGCCCCTGCACTAAACCATTGTACTGTAAATACCCTGCGTAGGCCCTAGTAGCATGAGCATAAAAGCTACCTAGTTCACATTAATGTACTCCTGGCAGTGCATGCCACAACTCACTCCTGTAGCCTGCCCTGGGGGCTGTGTAGACCTGGATGAGTCTGTTTTGAAAGGAAAGGAAGTCCCTGTCAACATAACCAAAATGTCTCTTTCCACTAAGTTCAATCAACTTGATTGGAAACCCTTCCAAATACCAATATAGACAATTGTAATGTATTTTATATCTTATGAGCTTATCTGGCTTGATTGGAAAACTTTTTGCTCATGTTGATAGGGTTTATGGGGCTTTTATACTCTCGAGGCATTGCAGTGATTAATAGGATTAGCTCACTGATTAACAAATTGGCTTTTCAGTTGATTTAATTAAGCCAGTGGAGCCCCTTTTGGAGGAAACTTTCTTAAATCAGTGTAGAAATGGCTAATATAAATTTAGTTAAACTTGGTGATATTAGTTCAGCCACTCCTACACTGACTTAAGAGCCCTACAAAGGCATTGCACTACTTAAACCAGATAGGTGTAACTAATTTGTTTTTTAATCAGTGCACTTTCTATATATAGATCTGGCCAAAGGCCCCAGTTAAGCACATTCTTAAGAACAGGGCTAATCAAGCCATTAATGGTTAACTGGCCTTTTTGGATATAGAATGAGGAGTGGGGCCTGAATTGATAGTTTGTTTTTCCTATAGGAGGGGTGGGGGGAAGCTCTCTGCAGTTTTCCTGGATAACTTTTCTCTTCCAAGACTGGTTTGGTAGCTAGTTAGCGGCTATCAAGGACTTGAAAAGGGTTCATCTTGTTTAACTGTTCTCTCTAACTGTAGAGCCTTCATCTAGCGATGCTTTTCGGCAACTAATATAGCAGTATTTGTGGGTTCGCACTGTTAAGTTCTGCCTTAAAGATACTGAATTACAGGTGGAAAGCTGTTAATTTGAGTAATTATGGTTAGGGCGCCTCAGTAGAAAAACTGACTTTCTGCCTTAATGGAGGTAGAAATAGGAGTGATATAATGGTGTGAATGCTTGGTCAAAGACAAGGTAGTACATGTTCTCTTCCCCAAGATGGTGTTGAAAGTTGGACTAGCATGGGTTAGGGTGAGGCTGTGGCAAGCCATATGACCAGAATTTTGTAAAACTTGATTATGAACACTAATTGTCCACATTGCTCTCCCTCATAAGAAAATTAAGACCCATTTCTTACTTCCCCCTAAATCAGAAGTGATGTTTCACGTTTTTCTTTTGTGGGTGGGGAGGGGAGAGAACTTCTATGTTGAGGGCTACATTAACAATACCAGTTTTGAGTTTGCCTTTCACTTCTGTGGCTTAGGTATACAACCTGAGGCCAATCAGTGGGGTTCTTCAGGTTTTTGTGTTTGAAGCTGTCTTAGCTGGTAAGTTTGAGATGATTAAAAATAAATTTTGTTTCAGGTAACTATGGTGGCAGTGGAAACTATAACGATTTTGGCAATTATAGTGGACAACAGCAGTCAAACTATGGACCCATGAAAGGAGGTGGCAGTTTTGGTGGCAGAAGCTCAGGCAGTCCCTATGGTGGTAAATATAACTCTTTGAGCAAAAAATTTTAAATGCTTGCAAAGAAATTTTACGTAAATATATATGTTATTTGTAGGTGGTTATGGATCTGGAGGTGGCAGTGGTGGCTATGGTGGCCGAAGATTCTAAACTGAACCAGAAAAAGGGTGGGTATAGTATACATATAGATGACAATGATGATGAAGAATATACAGCTGTTCACTGAGTAATAATTTTCTTATCCTGTATTCAACAGGCTACAGTTCTTAGCAGGAGAGAGAGAGCGAGGAGTTGTCAGGAAAGCTGCAGGTTACTTTGAGACAGTCGTCCCAAATGCATTAGAGGAACTGTAAAATCTGCCACAGAAGGAACGATGATCCATAGTCAGAAAAGTTACTGCAGCTTAAACAGAAAACCCTTCTTGTTCAGGACTGCCATAGCCACAGTTTGCAAAAAGTGCAGCTATTGATTAATGCAATGTAGTGTCAATTAGATGTACATTCCTGAGGTCTTCTATCTGTTGTAGCTTTGTCTTTCTTTTTTTTTTTTTTTCTCATTACATCAGGTATATTGCCCTGTAAATTGTGGTAGTGGTACCAGGAATAAAAAACAATTAAGGAATTTTTAACTTTTCAATATTTGTGTAGTTCAGTTTTTCCACATTTAGTTCAGACTTTAACAAAAATAAAGAAATGTAGTTTAGGGTGTTTCTTGTTAATAGAGAAGATTGATGCATTTCTCAATTACCATTTTGTGTTAACTTTAACTGTAGAAACACCTGATTTGCAGTTTAAGGGGTCTAGTCTCAATGCATATATGTAACTCCCATTGACATGAGTTATATATATATATGCAAATAGAGATAACATATGTTGCGTTATAGTTTGTTTTAGATGTATTATTAGGATTGAGTTATTTAAACTAGTGTTTGTGAATGATAGAATTAAGCTTACTTTCAAATGAAAATTTCAAATTACTTTTTGTTTTGTGCATATTTTTTAATTTGTGGTTCTGTATTAGTGCTGGCTCTGCAAGAAAATAAGGCATGACAAATATTTTAACAAGACTTTCTTTAGCTACATAAAAACTGCCTCCAGTCTCATTTTGAGATGTAGGGGATACCTGCAGTCTCTTGTTCAAGTTCTGGGTGAAGAGGAGATGGACTTGCTTTTACCTTTTTCAAATTCTTGTAAAGCTCAAAAGGGTGAAACTCAAGTGCCTATTACCTTAGGGTATGAAGTTAGATATTTTTTTGGATGAAATTGTGCTTTGAAGAGAACAGCCATGATGTCTTTCTCTTGAATTAACTATTTCACTTGAAAGTGCTGTAGTAGTGAGAGAATAGGTATATGTTGTAAAACCATTTAATGGCTATATGCTTCCTTGTATACACCCTAGGCATTTTTTCTGGACACATCCTTCTGACTTGGAACAAAGAGTAGCACAGGTATAATCCCTGACAGTCTCAGGTAATTCATTAAAAAGCCTCATGATGATGGGCAAACTGTCATAGTTCAAGTATTTTACTTCTGAAGAAATGGGTTCAAGTAAGGGATTTAGGGCTATTTAAAAATAAACTTGGCCATATTTTAGTGGCAGGAAATCTTATTCGTTCCATTGTTTGGGCTAGATTTGATACCAGCATCCGTTTGCTTAAGAGACGCCCATAATCAATTCAGATATGATACACTGGATGGTGGCGGTGTATCAAAGTGGAATACAAGCAGAATAACTGGGTAGGTGACAGTAATGCTGAAAAGGATCTGGGGGTTATAGTGGATCACAAATGAGTCAACAATGACGAATTTGCAAACAGGACTAATGTTCTGGGGTGTATTAACAGGAGTGTCTCCATGTAGGATATGGGGGGGAGGGGTGGTGTTAATTGTCCCTCTGCTTGGCACTGGTAAGCCTCAGCTAGAGCATTTTGTCTAGTTCTCGGTGCCACACTTCAAGAAAGGTGTGGATAAATTGGAGAGTTAAGAGGAGAGCAACAAATAAAAGGCTTAGAAAACCTGACATGAGGAAGGGCTAAAAAAACTGGGCATGTTTAGTCTTGGGACAAGAACATGGAGGGGGGAACCTAATAAGTCTTCAGCAACGTTAAGGGTTTTTACAAAAAGGATGGTAATCAATTGTTCTCAATATGTACTAAAGGTCGGACAAGCAGTAATGGGCTTAATCTGCAGCAAGGGAGATTTAGGTTGGATATTAGGAAATCCTGTTTCACAATAACAATAGTTGAGTTCTGATATAGGTTTCCAAAAGAGGCTCTGGAAAATCCTTTTAAGAACAGGTTGGACAAAACCCTATCGAGGTTTACTTGGTCCTACCTCAGCACAGGGGGATGAAGTTGATGACCTCTGAAGGTCCCTTCCAGTCCGCCATTTCTGAGATTGTGATATATATAGCCCTAGCAAGTATGCTTAATGCCTTACTCTGAACCCCAAATTCAGGCACTGGTCATCCTTTCCTCTACTTGATTTGACTTTTCTCTCAACTCTTGCCAGAGCAGTGCTTTCTGTCATACAGGCCCAGAAGAGTAGGGATACAGTCAGTAGAAGAAAAACCCCAGACATTTGACAGTATGTGATGCTCAAATTGATCTCACCTGTTTCACCTCTGAGTCCAATGTGCGATATAAGGTAAATGCAATTCCAGCACAGGAATCCATCTTCAAAGATGTTATGAAATGGCTTAAGTTACAACCAGTCAAACTACAATAAGTTACTATTTAAGAGGTTGTAGAAGAAATAAAAATCAATACAATCATTAAGCAATGTTGCCAAACATTGTTATGGGTGTGTTCAAATTTCAGAATACTAAAGAAACAAGGAACACTGTCAAGGTTGCTAGGCACCAAACTGGATTTTTTCCTCCTCTGCTCAGGTTTTTTTCCTGTGGGAATGTTCTAAAATGATTTTTTTTATCTCTAGTTTTAAAAAACCCCAATAGTCCAGTATCTGCATGAATCCAGATATAGTAAAATGGCATGCATTGAGATGGGAGTTGAAAAGGTAGCACTTAAATGAGATATTTAAATCACCTCCAAGGAGCTTGTAGACAATGGCCAAACTTTAAAAGGTACATCAAATCTGGCATCTGATCTGGATACTTGCAACATTGGGGGTGAGTTCTGCAGACACACAACATTTAGATCACTCCTTGACTTGCATGTGCAAATGCTTGTTAACAAGGAGTTGGGTAGACTTGGCTCTGCATCTGATTGTAGGGAAAGAATTAGGATGGGTTGAGGTAAAGTCTTGACAGTGTTCTTTTTAACAAGGCCTCTGTAGCTGCCCTGTAACACTTACATTAGTTTCAAGATTATCAACAAGACTCCTTTGCAACTTGAAACAGTTGAAGTCTGCAAGTGACCCTCTTAAATGGGTGGGGTAGCTTAGTTGTGGTATGCAATATGGAAAAGTGTAAGCTGTGAGACAGTGATTAACCAGCTTTAAGAACCTAGGATGTACTTCTTAGCAAAGTATGGATCAAAGGACTCATAAGACAGGACTTCAGCAGCCTATTGAGTATGGACAAGTCAGCATAATTAAAGAATGACAAGGCAGCAGCAGCAGCAGCTTCAACTTCCAGAGAAGTGAAGGCATAAGATACTGTGCTGATAGTGAGCAGCTTTCCAAAGGCTAGTTAAATCTGCTGAAATATCGAAGAAAGTCTAGCAAGAGTTCTTCACCTTTTGGAACCTCCTTGAGTGATAGCCACTTGAGTTGACACAAAATCAATAGGTCTAGCATTTAGACCTGAAAGGAAGGGCAATGAGATAGGTAAGGTTTTCCTTTAAAAATTTTTCATGAATTAGAATAGTAGTGTTTTTTTTAAACAAGATAAGAGTAATTTATTTACATTGCAGGTTGAATGAGAAGCTGCAGCTTGACAAAATGAGGAATGTCTTTGCATATCCTCTTCAGTTCAAAGGTTTCTGACTAGGTAAGACTTGTCCTGTACAACAAGCAGCTGATCATGACCCTTTAACTCACTCCCTTTTAGATTCTCTCTCTCTCTCTCTCTCTCTCCCGTCCTCCCCTCCCCCCCTTATTAACTTGTATTGAGCTTTTTCCTAGATAGGAGAAAGAAGTACATTAGCAAATCACAGCATTTGCTGCTCCGAATTAAAGATATTTTTTGAGGGTGTGAAAGCAGTTCTATATAATTCATTTTTCAACTGTCTTGCAATAATATGTGGATCAGTGTTTGAGCAGTGTACTATAGTCTTCCCACTGTTAAAAGCTTCTAAACAACCTTTTGACCACAATTCAAAATAGTCTTTAACATGGTGGCTGTAGAGTATTGCAGATGAAAGCATTCCTCCTATTAACGAGAACAATCTGTTCCTTTGCAAAAGTCTAGGCTCTCTAATGGCATTAGTAAATTAGCAAAGGCAGTTTTTTCCTTAGAATGTCCTATAACAAGTAGGGATCACTTAAAGTGGATTTTAGCCCAAAACAACGCTTTTATTTCTGTGGGGACAGAACAATAAAATAACTTGTTCTCTCTATTTTGCACACAAGTCCTTGACTCTCTTGGACATTTGCTGTTTTTTCTGTGTTCATTTCTCAAGGCCTGAAGCTGTCATGGTGGGGAATATTTCCATTGTAGCCCTTTTTTACACTGGAGTCTAGTACCTGTTTTCATTTAAACTTTTCAGTCAGATAAAATATCTACTAGTTTTTATTTTTACTTTAAGACTGCTTTTCAGTGAACAGTCATAGTTCAAATACAACTCAGCCAGTATTGTCTGCTTAAATTGCACTAAAATGAAAAATTCAAATGAACACATTTCACTTAGTTTTAGCTGTTAAGTGTTCATATATGGATTTTGATTAGTACTAGAATCCCACTGATTGAGTCCTGGCAACATCTGCCTGTGAGCACCTAAAAATTCAACCTTTGAAAACACTGGTGTGAATCATTCTTAATAGTTATTTTTAGATGGCATGTTTGTAAACACCATGAAAATCTCATTTAGTGCATTTTTTACAAATTAAATGAATGACAGTTATATTCCCCCACCCTAGGTTGAGCCAAGGTTGAAAAGGTAGCTTTGTACTGAGGCAGAAGGTTCTCGATACCAGTCATAGAGTACTAGATACCCTTGTTGCATCTGGTGACTAGCATCCTTTCTTAGCCAGAGGTTGAAAAATGCTTGTGCCTGCCTGCTGTAACCTTCCCAACCCTGGCTAAGAGGAACCTCTTCTAATCTAGAAGTGACCCTTTGTTGATCATATGCATTCAGATCATCGATTGATTTGCTGCAGCCTGCCTATAGCATCTTCAAGTGTTAAGAACATACGGGGTATCTAGGTATACAGTTCCTGGAAAGTATTTAGTTCAGTTGTAAGAGCTATAGATTGATATATTGGTTCTCCTTACGATGACTCCAGAAAATACACCTCTACCCCAATGTAACGCAATCCAATATAACACTAATTTGGATATAACTGGGTAAAGCAGCACTCCTGGGGAGGGGGGGCCGCTACGCGCTCTGGCAGATCAAAGCAAGTTCGATATAATGCGGTTTCACCTATAATGCGGTCAGATTTTTTGGCTCCCGAGGACAGCGTTCTATCGGGGTAGAGGCGTAGCTACAAAACATCAGTCTTTTCTGTAGATTTATGTGCTTTGGAGATTTTCTTAATATTTTAAGTGTAAAGCTTGGATATCCGAGTTTTTGAAATCAGCTTCCCAATATCAATATGTAAAATATTGAACTAATTTACTTCTGCTTACTGTCTTCCAATTGCTTATGTTGTAGTTTCATCAGACAAGGAGATGAAAGAATTATTTTAAAGAAAAGTTGGACATATGTTATACCAGAATATATGAATTTCCAGGTAATCTTTACATAGGCGCTTTAAAGAGTGAGGATTGTCCTTTTTTCATGGACAACACTTCCCTTTCTCCAAACTGGGATCCACTTCAGATACTGGAACCAATTTACTTGGTGCAGTTGCTGAACTAGCAGTAGTTGCCATGCTTGTGAACAAAGTCACTGCCATACCAGTTTCTAATTGGTTGCTTTGTAAAGTACTTTAGGATACCAAGAGTATGAAATATGCTAGATAAAATCAGATTATAATAGAGAGGATCAATCTTAATTTGCTATCCTTGCTATCAAGGATAAAGAGTTACAAGGCATTTGTTCCTACATTGCAACTTTAATGGGAAACTCCATTAAATACTTACAAGTATGAAAACTCGTGTGTGTGTGTGTGTACACACGCACACTGTCCTGTTTCCCAACGGGGGGCCCAGTTTGAGGCAGAGTAAGACTGGAATTTGGTTTGCCACTAGAAACTATGGAAATCAGTCTGAAAGTTTTTAATTAAACTGGTTATCTTATATTACAACTTTTGAAACAGTCTGGTTTCCAGTATTTTAGTGGGTGGAGGGAAAGATTGTAGTCCTTCCCTGTATCAGAATGTCTCAATGCCTTGGCTTACCGTCTCTTGGCTATATGTTTAAGACACTTTGTACAACGAATAAAATAAGTTATTTCACTGGAGTATTCCTTTTTAAATATCAATCTGATCTCATTTATCAACACTTTTATTTTAAAAATATGCTTGAACATAGTGATACAAAGTCAGTCTGGGGTATGCTAACTTTCTAATGTATCTGATTCTTTTTCTACTGTGGATGCTGCAGGTTGATTCCTGTACCTCTAAGAACTTTTTCCTGAACTCAGTGGTGCAAGTCTATCCATCATAGAAGAAAAACGACCCTTCCGTAGAGGATAATGTCACAAGATTTGAAAACAGAAATTAAATCTATAATTAAAATGTCAGATAAAGGCTTAAAGAATAATAGTGTAGTGAAACTTTACAGTTTGCATTCAAACAAGTTTTAGAAAAGAACATCCATAAATGTTAACTATATATATCAAAATATTGTCGATAATGCATTTCTCATTTTCTGTACGAGAATGAACTGTAAATTGTCATGACTTTTTTTATTAAAAGTTCTCTTTTTTGAGTAGTGTGTGTCAGTAAGATCTTTTGTTGTCTTCCTATAGTACTGTAGAAGTAATTAAATTTAGAGCCATTCAAAGGAGGCTTGTGGCCAGAAGCAACCCTTCTAATGCTATTTGACTTGAATGAAATGTGTGGTCTTAATTCATTAAAGTCCTGGTCCAGTGTTCGCAACACTTGGAACTGGAGGGGTTGACCAGGAAATTAATTGGATCTGCATGGGGATTTGAGAGTATAGTAGGTCAATGTTGTGTAACACTGGCAGGGTTGCATAGGAAAACTTGCACTGCCACTGCCCTTGTAACTATCTAGTATTTTCATGTGTGCTGAAATCACCCTTTAAACTGGAAAGCTGTGCATGTGGAGGTTTTGTGGCGAATGTTTTTTAGGAGAGATGAGGTAGGATATGTTAGGTTTAACATAAGACCTTAACAAGTTCTAACTTGCTAGAAACACTCCCCCCAAATTTCTTCCCTGGATTGAGCCTGTGATGTGCCCCACTCCTCTGCCAGGTCTTGGCATAACCATCTGCCCCTGGATTTCTCAAACGTGGTTGTGAGGTGGTTATGTGGGGGGATGCGAGCTGTTAGCCTCTATCCCAAACCCCACTTTGCCTCCAGCATTTGTAATGGTGTTAAATATATAAAAAGGGTGTTTTTAATTTATGGGGGGGGGGGGTAGCACTCAGAGGCTTGCTGTGTGAAAGGGGTCACCAGTACAAAAGTTTGAGAACCACTAGCCAATTGATAATAGGACAAATTATGACCACACTTGGGGTGGGGAGGGGAGAATAATTACCCCCATTTAAATGGTCCACTGCCAAGCAACTGGGGGTAAGATTGTAACTGTGGGAAGTGAGGAAGGACCATCTCTTCCGCACAAGTTCAGAGAGCTTTGATCGATGTGAGGGCTTAATTGCTGAGGGAATGAACATATGTTGTCCCTCAAAGCAGCCTACACATGGGATAGTATGCTCTTTTGGTGCAGTTACAGTTGTAACTAGCACAGTTTAAGGATATTTAAGGTAATATTACTACTACATAAAGTACAGATTCAGTATCTGAAGCTGTTTTGTTTCTTCACAAAAATGCTAATTTAGTAGTGTTTATAATGAATTTGGGTGAATGTAGCACTGGAAGCAAACTAGAGTTACAAGATAATGTTTTACCATTTATAAAACAGTCCTCAATTGTTTTAGTTGCCTAACACTTTCTTTTATAAGTCTTTTGTGACTTCTCATACCTCTGTTTACATTGGGCTTCTAAAATGTACCCAGGAGAATGTCCTCCAGCTAAAGTGCCTTTTCTTTTTGCATGCAGAGGTGTAGCCATGTTAGTCCCAGGATATTAGAAAGACAGGTGAGTGAGGTAATATCTTACTGGAGAAAACTTCTGTTGGTGAGAGAAGCTACAAAGAGCTCTTCTTCAGGTCTGGGAAAAGGTACTGTCACAGCTAAAAGACAAGATTGAACAGACTTTAGCATAAGTAGGCACATTCTAACAGGGACCACTATGGGTGAAATGAGACAAGCACTATGTTCTTGAATTAAACTCTCAGAAACATGACAACCAAACCATGACCTGTGAGTGAATGCTTTTCACAAACCAGTCATTCTATATTTGACTTGTCAGTCCTCATTCTCAAAGGAAACCTGCACAACACCTTCAAACTATGAGCTTGGGAGCTTAAATTCATGTCTCTGCTAGACACTGAACAGACACTCGATTTAACTTATTACTACAGTCTGTAACCCTTAACTCCCACCACCAATGACTGGAGAGGGGTTAACTGGCCACTTCACCTTGAATGGTCCCTTGAATTGTATTAACTACTTATGCTTAATCTGTTCCACCTTGCATTTAGCTGACAGTGCAAGTATATTTCCCAGACCTGAATAAGAGCTCTGTGTAAACTCAGTAGTTCTCACCAGTAGCAGCTGGTCCAATACAAGATAGGTGAGATCTTTTTGTTTCTAACATGCTGCTGGGAACAACAGTGCTAGAATACTAGAAAGACACTACTACTCAACTGTTTCAGAAGGCAGTGCTGTTCTGCTGCTACTAGGCTAAATCATCTGATAGTGGCTTACTGCATTCACCATAGTCTGATCATTATTCCAACCTCAGTATATGCATTCCCTGTTTAAGCTGAAGACATGTAGGCAGTGCAGTGTTACAGTGGCAGTACAAAGGGACAAACTTGGTGTGATACTTGTGGGTTCTCTCCCCCCCCCCCCCCCTGGTCTTGTTAGGGGAAAGAGCAGGCCCAAATAAAATTCAGGGTAAAAGTTAAAACAAGTTATTTGTTATGGAGGTGTCAATCATAGTGCTAGAGTTCTTTTGCATATAAAATAGTTTAACATCTTGTGTATGGGAAGACACAGCATGTTTTACCCACCCTTACAGAACTTTCTGATAGTTTAAATTTAATTGAATTAAAAATAGGTTCTTCAAGAAACTTAGTGTTGTCAGAACTCTTGTCTTGAATTTATGCTGTTACCCATTGATTCTCAAACTTTTGTTTCACATAGCAAGCCTCTGAGTGCGACATCCCCTCCCCCCCCGTATAAACTAAAAACCCTTTTAAATATATTTAACACCATTATAAATGCTGGAGGCAAAGTGGGGTTTGGGGTGGAGGCTGACAGTAATAACCTTGTGACCCCATGAGGGGTCCTGACCCCCCAGTTTGAGAACCCCTGCTGTTAACTCCTCAACGTTCTCCCTATAGCTTAATTTACTACATTCAGAAATATCAACACTCAATTTTCCACAATCCTGATTTTCTTTTTCTTTTTTTTTTAAACATAATTACTAATTCAGGCTTAAATCTTCTAACTTTGCAAGGTCTATAAAATCATGACTGGTGGGGAGACAGTGAATGAGGAAATGTTATTGACTCCTTCACATAACACAAAAACCAGGGGTCACCCAATGAACTTGGACAGCAGGCATAAAACAAAGAGGAGTATTTCACACCATGCACAGTCAGCCTGTAGAACTAATTGCCAGGGATGTTGTAAAGGCCAAAACTATAAGGGGGTTCAAAAAGGAACTAGACAAGCTCATGGAGGATAGGTGATCTTGGTGTCCCTAACCGCTGGTTGCCAGAAGCTGGGAGTGGATGATGGAATGGATCACTCAATAATCACATGTTCTTTTCTTTATCTTTGAAGCACCTGGCATAGGTCACTCTCAGAAGACAGGATACAGGGCTGGATGGATCATTGGTCTGACCTACTATGTATTTTTATGTCCATACATTTATATATGTCTCTCTATGATATAGTGAATATAGTAATTAGCACTGCAGCTGCAGGGGGTGATATAGATTTAGACTGTGTAGTGAGGACCTGAAGAGGCAAGCTGCAGCAATGAGTGGGTTTGAGTGCTGCTGGATTCACCACCCAAACCCCAGGCTGCATGTTGTGCTCTAACACTCCCGCCTTTCCTCCCCTTCTGGACCCTGCTGTGCTATGTTCATGCACTCTTTAGTATCTAGAGGGTGCTAGGAGGGTCCACAGGGGGCAGTTAGAACACTGTAGCCTGTGTCTTGAGTGGTGAATCCAGCATTTCAAACCCCCTGACATCAGGCTTTCCTCTTCTCAGACCCTCACTGCTCTCTGCAGTGGAGGAGAAGCCAGAGAGGAAATATGACAGCAGAAAGGAGGTCCAGGTCTGAGCCTGGCTAAGGTAATTAAGGGCCCTAGGCAGCATAGGAGGGCAGCTTTCCAGGGGTCAATTTATCCCTTCTCCCTGTTTGGGGGAAGGAGATGGGCAGGCCTCCTTCTCCACAGACATAGGAGAGAGGTCCTAGTTTGTGGGGGTCTAGCAATCACTTCATATATATAAACAATCCTAGAAGTGTCAGAGCAAGGTTGGCATCTTTGCTAATTCTTGGGACCAAGCTACCGCTGAAGAAATTTTAGGATTAAGTTTATGCCTCAGCAAGGCTGGCACGTAACTTCTTCAAAAAGTTGTCCTTTCAAAATAGCCCTTTTCCCCCTCTTCTTGCCCCCCCCCTTCTGAAGGGGAGTGAGGCCACAAACAAGGACTATAAATGTTGCACCCCTGCTCAGCCTGGCATTTGACGCAGCATAAGAAAAGGTACTAAACTATGGGCTACTATGGTAATGACCATTTTGACCTGGGTTTTGACCTGTAGGTGGGGGTATTCACATAGTTTTGATTTATCAGAAAAACAAAATGCCTTTTCTAGGATCTGAAACTTTTCATAATCCCCTTTTGCAAAATCCCTAAGGCATAGTCTGTGGAGTCCCAGAGGTTCATGGACCAGAGGTTTAAATCCACTGTGATATGTCCTCAGTTGCTGCACCACCACCCCACTTGGAAGTGCAGCAGAAATGTTTCCTGCAGATCAGTGAGGCCACAGTCCCCTGACAGGTAACTCTGTGGGAATAACATTTAAGCCACCCTTTAGCAGCAGAATTATATCATTCGCAGGCTGTCCCAAACCATGTGAGTAGAACTGATGGTACCCCTAAAAACACATAGACCACAAATGAGTATCCTTGTCCTAACCCCACCATGCTTCCAAAAATGACTTATTACTTGCTAGGATATAAAAAAAGACTCCACACAGCATAGGCAGGGTTTCTATTATTCTCTCGGCACCAGACATACTGGAAACATGATGGAAATGCAGGCAAATTGATCAGCTGTATCAGGTAACCAAATCAAGGAAATCTGCATACCTTCACCTATCATCAACACATTTCTGTGGTCACTGATCTCTCAACCTAGGACTTCCTGAATTCTTTGATTCCCCTCATGCGTCTTTGTATCTGAGGATAACCCTTGGAAGTGGTATAGGGAGCAAACCAGGGCATGTGACCCAGTAAAACTCCTTCCCTGCTCCCCTCTTACTTCAGGGCAAGTAGTACTTTAGTATAGCCCTTTTCAGGACACACTCTATCCCCCAGCCAGTTCAGTGGTATACCCATTCTGACCCACAACAAGGTATAGTTCTCACAGTCCTGACCCATGGGCAAGGACCAAGTTATGCTAAGCTTATGAACAGTGTTGTCAAGTCTCACGATATTTGGTGGTGGTTCTTCAAGTGCTTGCTCATATCAATTCCAAACCTACCCTCCTTCCTCTCTGTCGGAGTAGCCAGGAAGAAGGAACTGAGGGGGCGCTGGGTCAGCTGAGGTATATATCCAGCGCCAGAGATGGAGATTCCACAACCTCCCTAGGCAGTTTATTCCAGTGTTTAACCATCCTGACAGTTAGGAACTTTTTCCTAATGTCCAACTAAACCTCCCTTGCTGCAGTTTAAGCCCATTGCTTCTTGTTCTATCTTTAGAGGCTAAGGTGAACAAGTTTTCTCCCTCCTCCTTATGACACCCTTTTAGATACCTTAGATACCTGAAAACTACTATCATGTCCCCTCTCAGTCTTCTCTTTTCCAAACTAAACAACCCAATTCTTTCAGCCTTCCTTCATAGGTCATGTTCTCAAGACCTTTAATCATTCTTGTTGCTCTTCTCTGGACCCTCTCCAATTTCTCCACATCTTTCTTGAAATGCGGTGCCCAGAACTGGACACAATACTCCAGTTGAGGCCTAACCAGCGCAGAGTAGAGCGGAAGAATGACTTCTCGTGTCTTGCTCACAACACACCTCTTAATACATCCCAGAATCATGTTTGCTTTTTTTGCAACAGCATCACACTGTTGACTCATATTTAGCTTGTGGTCCACCATAACCCCTAGATCCCTTTCTGCCGTACTCCTTCCTAGACAGTCTCTTCCCATTCTGTATGTGTGAAACTGATTGTTCTTTCCTAAGTGGAGCACTTTGCATTTGTCTTTGTTAAACTTCATCCTGTTTACCTCAGACCATTTCTCCAATTTGTCCAGATCATTTTGAATTATGACCCTGTCCTCCAAAGCAGTTGCAATCCCTCCCAGTTTGGTATCGTCCGCAAACTTAATAAGCGTACTTTCTATGCCAATATCTAAGTCGGTAATGAAGATATTGAACAGAGCCCGTCCCAAAACAGACCCCTGCAGAACCCCACTTGTTTTGCCTTTCCAGCAGGATTGGGAACCATTAATAACAACTCTCTGAGTACGGTTATCCAGCCAGTTATGCACCCACCTTATAGTAGCCTCATCTAAATTGTATTTGCCTAGTTTATCGATAAGAATATCATGCGAGACTGTATCAAATGCCTTACTAAAGTCTAGGTATACCACATCCACAGCTTCTCCCTTATCCACAAGGCTCGTTATCCTATTAAAGAAAGCTATCAGATTGATTTGACACGATTTGTTCTTTACAAATCCATGCTGGCTATTCCCTATCACCTTACCACCTTCCAAGTGTTTGCAGATGATTTCCTTAATTACTTGCTCCATTATCTTCCCTGGCACAGAAGTTAAACTAACTGGTCTATAGTTTCCTGGGTTGTTTTTATTTCCCTTTTTATAGATGGGCACTATATTTGCCCTTTTCCAGTCTTCTGGAATCTCTCCCGTCTCCCATGATTTTCCAAAGATAATAGCTAGAGGCTCAGATACCTCCTCTATTAGCTCCTTGAGTATTCTAGGATGCATTTCATTAGGCCCTGGTGACTTGCAAGCATCTAACTTTTCTAAGTGATTTTTAACTTGTTTTTTTTATTTTATCTGCTAAACCTACCCCCTTCCCATTAGCATTCACTCTGTTAGGCATTCCTTCAGACTTCTCGGTGAAGACCGAAACAAAGAAGTCATTAAGCATCTCTGCCATTTCCAAGTTTCCTGTTACTCTTTCTCCCTCTTCACTGAGCAATGGGCCTACCCTGTCTTTGGTCTTCCTCTTGCTTCCAATGTATTGATAAAAAGTCTTCTTGTTTCCCTTTATTCCCGTAGCTAATTTGAGCTCATTTTGTGCCTTTGCCTTTCTAATCTTGCCCCTGCATTCTTGTGTTGTTTGTCTATATTCATCCTTTGTAATCTGTCCTAGTTTCCATTTTTTATATGACTCCTTTTTATTTTTTAGATCATGCAAGATCTTGTGGTTAAGCCAAGGTGGTCTTTTGCCACATTTTCTATCTTTCCTAACCAGCGGAATAGCTTGCTTTTGGGCCCTTAATAGTGGCCCTTTGAAAAACTGCCAACTCTCCTCAGTCATTTTTCCCCTCAGTCTTGATTCCCATGGGACCTTACCTATCAGATCTCTGAGCCTACCAAAATCCACCTTCCTGAAATCCATTGTCTTTATTTTGCTGTACTCCCTTCTACCCTTCCTTAGAATTTCAAACTCTATGATTTCATGATCACTTTCACCCAAGCTGCCTTCTACTTTCAAATTCTCAATGAGTTCCTCCCTATTTGTTAAAATCAAGTCTAGAACAGCTTCCCCCCGGTAGCTTTTTCAACCTTCTGAAATAAAAAGTTGTCTGCAATTCAGTCCAAGAATTTGTTGGATAGTCTGTGCCCCGCTGTGTTATTTTCCCAACATATATTTGGATAGTTGAAGTCCCCCATCACCACCAAATCTTGGGCTTTGGATTATTTTGTTAGTTGTTTAAAAAAAGCCTCATCCACCTCTTCCACCTGGTTAGGTGGCCTATAGTAGACTCCTAGCATGACATCACCCTTGTTTTTTACCCCTTTTAGCCTAACCCAGAGACTCTCAACACTTCTGTCTCCTATGTCCATCTCCACCTCAGTCCAAGTGTGTAAATTTTTAATATATAAGGCAACACCTCCTCCCTTTTTCTCCTGTCTATCCTTCCTGAGCAAGCTGTACCCATCCACACCAACATTCCAATCATGTGTATTATCCCACCAAGTTTCAGTGATGCCAACAATGTCATAGTTGTATTTATTTATTAGCACTTCCAGTTCTTCCTGCTTATTACCCATACTTCTCACATTTGTATATAGGCAACTAAGATACTGGTTCGATCTTGCCTCCCAGTTTTGCCCTGACCCTCCTCTCTCTCTGCCATTATAGCCCACACTCCCTCTTGTTTCCAACCCATCTCCCAGGTCTCCATGTTCCCCACTTACCTGTGGGCTTTGCTCACCTGTCCCTGTCAAACCTAGTTTAAAGCCCTCCTCACTAGGTTAGCCAGTCTGTGTCCAAATAGGGTCTTTCCTCTCCTCGAAAGGTGAACGCCATCTCTGCCTAGCAGTCCTTCCTCGAATAGCATCCCGTGGTCAAGGAAGCCAAAGCCCTCCTGGCGACACCATCTAGGACACATTGTCCTAGAAGGATAAAGCCCTGCGTACATCTAACGTATGCATTGTGGATTCAAAAGAATTTGCATGTCGTTTAGGAAAGAAGAATGGTAGGTGTATCGGCTCATTGATGTGGAATGATGAATGCACCTTTGGAAGAAATTTGGGGTGTAGTCGGAGAGTAACCTTGTCCTTAAAAAATAGTGTATAAGGTGGGTCTGCCATGAGAGCTGCTATTTCTCCTGCATGTCTGGCAGAGGTGATTGCCACTAAGAATGCTGTTTTCATAGAGAGGTGTCAGAGGGAGCAAGTGGCTGTTGTCAGACGCTCCCGGTGTGGTGCTCTGCTCTGTTCAATGTTGATATCAATTGGCTGTGTGCCTGTGTTCCCTCTGTGTGCTGCCCCAGCTCTGCGCAGATAGCTGACACAGCAGATCCCAAGAGAACCCCCAATGACCACAGACTCTAGTAAGGTACGAAGGCACGTCGGCCAGGTTTATTGTCAAACGAAGCACAGTAATAGTTCCCTCTAGACTTTACTCTAGAGAACGTACTACGAATATGTATCCCCTGGCAATGGACTCAGCTCAGTCAGTGGCGGGACTTTCCACTGCCCCCTAGGCTGGACAAAGATATCCACTCAGGGATGCATTCTTATACACAGATACAAACAAGTTTCACATCACTCCTAACGTATTGAGTTGCAACCCCTCTACGCAGCAAGGTACTACCCCTTTATGTAGTAAGGTGCCGACTTTCACCTTGTACATGTTGGTTTGAACAAAACAAATCTATCCATCATATTACCCTTTTGGCCCTGTCATTGGTATGGGTCAGCCTGTTCCTTGTTATCTGTGTGGAATGTGCAAGTATCCGAATGTTCTGATATCTAGTGTCCAGTACCTTTTAGGAATGTATCTTTTTGCAGCATCAGCCCTTTCCTTGCCAGCTTCTGTGAGCAGGGCCTGCCTCTGGCTCACAGCTTAACTTTGCTTTATGTTAGCAAAGTCTTGACCATTACTTTAGTTCAGGCCTTAAGTCTCATACTGGGCCTCCGATACCAAGGTTTATATCTTAGGACCTCCTCTTACTACAGTGGCTAGGGGGTCAAATGGTTGTTGAGTTAAGCAGAATAATACTAAGTGAAAGTCCCACGGGGGGTAGGAAGTTTAATGTCCGGGTATAGGGATTGGAGCCCTTTGAGAAAACATTTGGTGATTGGATGAGCAAAAACAGAGGTATCGACGATCTTGTCATGAAAAGTTGTAATAGCAGCTAAGTGGACTTTGAAAGAAAGGCCAGATTGCTTAAGATCTAATAAGTAGTCAAGTATGGGCAGAAGAGGTGCAGAAGTAGGAGGAAGTTGTTTAGATGAGCACCATTGTGTGAATCACTTCCACTTCTGGAGATCTATGGAATTGCTGGGTGTATGTGGGGTAGTGTGGTCGCTGGTAAGGCTGATATCAATATTGTTGCCTTCTGGTCATAGGGGTTTGAATTCCCTGCAGTCCTTCATGGAGTGGAGTACGTCATTTGTGGTGGAAGTGAACAGTTTGTCACCGTCGAAGGGGAGATCCTCAATGGTACTCTGGACCTCCCGGGGAAAGGAAGAGGACGAGAGCCACGACCTTCAGCGCATCACAACTGCTATGGCAGTGGACTGTGCTGCAGTATTGGCCACATTAAGGGCAGCTTGAAGAGCAGTGCGGGAGATTATTTGACCCTCGGAAACTATGGCTGTAAATTGTTGTTTCTTTTCTTCTGGAATGTGATCAATAAAAGTCCATGACTTTATTGTAATTTTTGTGGTCGCACTTTGCTAGAACAGCTTAATTAGCAATGCAAAACTGCAACGTGGAAGAAGCGTATACCTTACGTCCAAGCAGATCTAATCGCTTACTGTCCATGTCGGAAGTGGAGGAGCAGGGAAATTGGTGTTTGTTCTTTTGGTTAACTGCATCTACTACCAGCGAGTAAACAGGAATTCCGAGCCCTTGGAAGGAATAAAGTACTTTTGGTCCGCTCTCTTACAGGTAGGCAGGCTTGCAGCCGGGGTTTGCCAAATGGCCTTGGCAGGTTCTAAAAGGGCTGCATTGATAGGTAATGCAATTCTAGAAGAAGAAGAGGGCTGCAGAATGTTGGTTAGCTCATGCTGCTGTTCAGGGACTTCCTCCAGGTTAATTCATAGTTCATTGGCAACTCTTTTAAACAGGTCTTGAAATTTTGAGAAGTCGTCTGAAGACATCAGGGGAGGAGGAAGCAATGCTTCATCTGGCAGAACAACTGGTTCTACCGGGTTAGAGGCAGGCCGTGCTTGCTCTTGTGGTTGTGACAGGGCTGCCTGGTATTTGGAGTCAGTGGCAGGGTCGTCAGCTGGTGGTACCGAGCCAGTCTCATGCCTAGCTGCAATGGTATAACAAGTGTGGTCCCAAGTATAAGGAGCCCATGGAGACCAATATTGCCACTGTGGTGGAAAGGACATGGGTGGTGCCATCCAGGGGTTCACGCACCATGAGGCAGGACCCTCGGAGTAGGACAAGGCAGCTTTTCTATGACCTCTCTTGATTGGGGTCCGTGGACGGGAGAGCTGATAAGGTAAAAATTCTCCAAGCAGCCCAGATTCCTCATCACTGGAGGAAAGCTGTGAGGACTTTGCCTGAGGGTATGGCTACACTTTGACTTAAACTAGCCTTCATAGAGCACAGTAGGGAAAGCGCTGTAGTCTGTCCACACTGACAGCTGACAGCGCAGTGGTGTGGCCACACTAGTAGTTCTTGCAATGGCCATAGAGAGCAGTGCATTGTGTTAGCTATCCCAGCATGCAAGTGGCTGCAACGTGCTTTTCAAATGCGGGTGTGGGGTGGAGTGTGACTGGGAGTGTGTTGTGTGTATGGGGGGAGAGTGGGTTTTTGGGGGGGCTGAGAGCATGTCAGCATGCTGCCTTGTAAGTTCAGACAGCAGCAGACCTCCCCCCCGCCCCCGCCTTTCTCTCACACACACACAGCATTCCACAGTAAAGGTTGCTTTGTCTTAGAGCAGATAAGCATGCCGGCTGTCAAACGGAGCTGTCAAAGGGCATATCCAAAACAATGACAAGAGTGGCCACTTGACTTAAGGGGATTATGGGACATTTCCGGAGGCTGAGCAGAGTGCAGTAATGCAACACCTTGTTCACACTGACGCTGGGGTGCTCCAGCGGGGGTGCATCAAACATTATTCTACTCGCCGAGGTGGAGTACCAGGAGTGCTCTAGCCGTGGAGTCAGAGCGCTCTACGTGCCTTGCCAGTGTGGACGGGTAGTGAGCTAGTGCGGCCGGGGCTCCTTTAATGCACTGTAACTCGCAAGTTTAGCCAAGCTCTGAGTGTCCGGAGAGAAGTAGGTGTTAAGTAGAGGTCACTGCAAGATAGGTGACACCAGAAGAGATGTCTTGAGTGTGTGAATTGCAGTGTGTGAATTGCGGTGCCGCAGTGCCTCTGTGAGGGGAGGGCTGAGCAAAAGGAATTAGTTGTGAGGAGGGATTCCTCTGCACTGGTGTCTTGAGCGTTCTGTCACTGCCAGCTAGCTCAAAGGCTGACGGTGCCGGGAGAGTGAGAGGAGCCTGAGGAGGGTCAGGCAGGCTAATATGCGTCGGCACCACTTCCATTGCAGTGCCAAACGGTGCCGTGTGAGAGGTAGGCAACTGAAAGCCTGAAGCCTCGGCACCGGAGGTTAGCGTGACTGCAACCGCCGCAGCCGCAAGCAGGTTTTGCGCAGCGCCAGAGGAGCCTGGCATATCAAAGGTACTCAGCCGGGGGAGCGTGCGGAGGGAAGCAGTACCCGGAGAAGGCTTGTCCCTGCTAATACCCTTTGCGGGTGAGAGAGACTGATTTTTTTTAAGTTTTCTTTTGTCTCTTTGAAGTGGGGAGGCCTGCGGTGTACAGCAGAGTCAGAGCCTGGGTCTGAGGCTGGTCTGAGAGATTTTTGCTGCAGGAGTAGTTTTAACTGCAGCTCCCTGCCTTTGCATGCCCTCGATTTCAACTTGCTGTAGTTGGCATATTTTTGGGGGATGTGGGACTTCCCCAAACATTTCATACATTTAGAGTGGCCATTTGAAAGAGGGATGGCATCATTACAGTTAGAGCAACGCTTAAAACTGGGGAGCCAGGCATGTCGGAAGCAGCTGCAGTGACAGGAACAAAAAGTTTGTTTTTGTTTGTTTTTTTTAAAGAGAAGAGAAGGGAAAAGGGTACCTAACTAATATTGGTAATCTAAACTAAGAGGGAAAAAAGTTGAATGAGAGAGAGAAGAAATTCTCTAACAAGTCTGCTGAGCTCCGTCTCAGGCCGGGGACTGTAGAGAAGGAACTGAGGAGACCGGTCAAGCATGCGTAATATTAAGGTACACTCAGAACAGGGGGGCAGGCTCTGCGCGTGCACGACAGGTACAAGTACTGCTGTAAAAATCTCCGAGCAAAGGCGCAGGGATGCACCAACACCTGGAGTGGAGCACCCACAGGGACATCTCTCTCAAAGAACCTAGGGTTATTGGTTTTTGGGGCGGGAGGGAAATTACACTATTTCTGTGCTGTACCTCATAGAGAATCTCACCCTTTGTTATTTATGAAATGTAAAGAGTGTGCTCAATGCTTTACAAACAAACATACAGAAAAGGCCTAGGTCCACAGATTTTATACCTTAAATAGATACAGGCTGCCTCAGTGCTTGATATTGTATTCTGAATGTGTCAGTCCTCTTGAGATTTTCTATAGTGCCCAATCATAGTATTCATCAAGAATAAAGGTTTGCAATGTTGCCAATTATCCCAGTTTTATTTTGGCTGAGGCTGGGGCCATATTGCCAACTTCAAGCAATCAAAAATCATCAGATTATTAAAAAAAAAAAATCAAACCATATTATTTACTCTTGTCTATTGACTTTTTAACTCCCCACTATTCTTCTGCCAATGTGTGTGATATTTTTAGATTGGAAAGTCAACCTTTAATGCACCCAAAAATCCACACTTCTGGTTGCTCAGTTATAGACTCCATTTACCTTCTCCTGAACCCTAAAATAGGGGAATTCCATTTCCTATTACTGTCTTAAATCTCCCTCCTCCGATTTTTTTCCCCCTTTAATAAAAGAAGGACTGGATAGTAGATAGTTTGACAACCACTGACCTAATTAATGCATCATGATTCACATTCTCACACAGAACTTACATTACTTTTTAGGGTTGATGAATTACAGATACACTTATAAAAGAACTTTAAACATATCAATCATTCATATAAATAATCATGTCACAGTAAAAACAACATGGGATTGGTTTAGTATTTTGCAAGAAGCAACACTTCCCTGCCCTTCCCCCAAACTGCACACACACACTTCTCTGCCCTCCCATATCCTGCCTGTCCCTGCTCCAGTCCCCCTCTGCCTCCTCCCCACCCCCAGTATGCTTCCTTCAGCTCCAGGCCCCCCACCTTCGTTTCTCTCCCCACCCCCTCCTATGCCCCATATCCCCCTGCAACCTCTAAAACTACCTTCTGCTCTCCCTTCACCTTTCACAGTGCTGCTGCTGCTCCTCACAGCCCCTATGTCCTCTCTAGCCCCCTTGAACCATAGATGTCAAGTATCAGAGGGGTAGCCGTGTTAGTCTGAATCTGTAAAAAGCAACAGAGGGTCCTGTGGCACCTTTGAGACTAACAGAAGTATTAGGAGCATAAGCTTTCGTGGGTAAGAACCTCACTTCTTCAGATGCAAGTAATGGAAATCTCCAGAGGCAGGTATAAATCAGTATGGAGATAACGAGGTTAGTTCAATCAGGGAGGGTGAGGTGCTCTGCTAGCAGTTGAGGTGTGAACACCAAGGGAGGAGAAACTGCTTCTGTAGTTGGATAGCCATTCACAGTCTTTGTTTAATCCTGATCTGATGGTGTCAAATTTGCAAATGAACTGGAGGTCAGCAGTTTCTCTTTGGAGTCTGGTCCTGAAGTTTTTTTGCTGTAAGATGGCTACCTTTACATCTGCTATTGTGTGGCCAGGTAGGTTGAAGTGTTCTCCTACAGGTTTTTGTATATTGCCATTCCTGATATCTGATGTTCCCTTGGTGTTCACACCTCAACTGCTAGCAGAGCACCTCACCCTCCCTGATTGAACTAACCTCGTTATCTCCATACTGATTTATACCTGCCTCTGGAGATTTCCATTACTTGCATCTGAAGAAGTGAGGTTCTTACCCATGAAAGCTTATGCTCCCAATACTTCTTTTAGTCTCAAGTCCCAGGTGCCACAGGACCCTCTGTTGCTTTGAACCATAGAGTGGCACCCATTTTACCTGTGGGGATGGCTTCAATCTCTCTGAAAATAGTGGGAGGTGGCAGCCAACTTTATGAAGGGCAGCCATTTTGGTGGCTTCACCCCATTGACAATAGGAGATGGTGGCCATTTTGAATAAGGGAAAATTCATGAGTTGTCACCTTTCATCATGTGTTCGTGAGACAGGGGGGAAAAACCCAGAATAGCTAAAATTGTGAGAGTTGGCAACACAGCTGGAGCCCAGTCTGCCTGGGAGCTGAGCCCTGCCGGGGGTTGGGGGCTGCCCCACTTGCCCTACTCCTGGCATCAAGTAGCCAGTCAGAACTGCTGCAAGAAGAGTGCACTGGCTTAGTCTCTCTCCCCCTCTCCCCTTAGCAACCTGAAGCCTTCTCTTGTGGGGCTAAGGAGTGCTCAACTCCCACTCCTTTCCTGTGAGCAACAGGATAGTTCCTCTGCTCCTCACCCCACCAACCTCCCCACAGAACCTGGCCTGCACAGGGACAGTCCTGGAAGCTGGCCTCTTTGCCTGGTAGGGGGAGAGGAGGTCCCACTGCAGCCCCCCAAGCCTGGAGTGTGTGTGAAAAACCCAGAAGCAGAGGTGAGGCTGGGAGGCTGAACAGATGGCAGAGTGGTCAAGGCAGTTGTAGGAGGTGGACTGATGGATTGACTAGGACACAGATGTGGGTTGGAGATGGGGGCACAGGATTAATTGCCGGTCAAGGGATTGGCAGATGTCAAGGTGAGAGCTCCTGCATTGGGGGCCAAAATCACCTTACCCAATGAATCTGGAAGAGCGCACACACACACGCACACACACACACACACACAC